>NW_027069965.1:290690-330817 GCF_002906115.3 Quercus suber | reverse complement strand
TGGTTGTTGTTGATGGGATTACTAGTGCTTTTGTGGGAGAAAAATCCTCAAAAAAAGTTTAATTCATCTTGTGCTGTTAAAATTCTTATCAAGCAATTTGTACCAATAATTATCCTTGAAATTCATTGACTATAAATCCTCAAATTCAAATGCAACCTTGTAAAATTGTCAAAATATAATTGTTCCTGTGCTAATAGCTGTACAGCTTCTCATCTTCAGTGACAAGGATAATTCTCTTATTCTGTGATTAGGTTAAAGGCTGAATTTGTGTGGACTCTATTTGTTTCTTCTTCTTCTTTATTTATTTTTTTCTTAAAAAAATTATAAAAAGGAAAAGAAAATAACACATAATAATATGTGGTCAAATTATTTTCAATGAATGCAACTCACAACAAAAGAAAGTCAATAAAATCAACAAAAGGCATCAAAGGGATGTTGCCTAGAGCAAGCATCCAATCAAACAACGATTTGCTCTTTAATAACATGAGCAGGTCACTCAACACCATTAAGGACCCCCTATTTCTTTGTACAATCTTTGCCAACTCTCCAACATATCATACACAGATTTCGGCATCACCCAAGCTAATCTTGGAGAGTGAAAACAAAGGAAAATTAATATGTTGTCATAGGACAATGAAGAAGCAGGTGATCAGCAGTCACACCGCTACCTCTACACACACAACACTAATCAACTATCAAAATATGTCTTTTGAAGGTTATTAATTTTCAGGATTTTCCTAAGGGTTCAATCCAAGCTAAGAATGCCACTTTTCATGGGACCTTGGCCTTCCAAATTTTTTTCGACGAGAAGGGAAAGGCTTGTAGAGTAATAATGGTTTAACAAATTTACATTGTATAATTTCAGCAAAACTCGACAGATTTCTTAGACATTGGATGTATGGGTTGATAGCAATGACAGACATGATGGAACTGCTTCTAGCCATTGGTGTGTTCCAAGGGATGGCAAATCTGAAGGAAACCTTATTAGAAAGAGGATATGAAAACAAGCTATCTGATAGTATTATTACTGCCAGGCACTTAGGTGAAAATATTGAAAGCTACAATTTTTTTTTCCTCTTTTCCTTTTCATTATTGACATTTTTATTGGTAAGTTACACACGTACCTCAAATGTTTTGAACTCATATCTTCTCAAAAAAAAAAAAAATAAATAAATAAAATTCACCCTCTACCCATTCTTGTGTGAGGGAGTGCCATTAGAGCTAGAGTTAATTGGCGCAATCTTAGAGACCAATTAAGGATATGCCATTTTTCTATCATCTCATGTAATGTGCCAAAAATATTTTCTCCCCATTCATTAATTCTGAAAGACATGACATGATTATGCTGGTAGCCAAGTGTGCCTTAGTGCTGTTCTAGGTGGAAGGTAGCAAGGCTTGCTAGTAGCTTGTGGTGGAAAAAGTTCTAACTCTTTATAGTACTGTTTTTATGTTTTAGTTTCAAAGAATATTCTTAATTAAGTTATAGTACTGTTGTTGAGTTTTGGGTTCAAAGAAAATTCAGGAATGTAATATCGTGTTTCTTTCAAGATATGAAAAGGAAGGTCTACGTGATGCTTTCTGTCATGTAGGAAATGCAGAAAATCATATGCTGGATAAGAAAATAAAGAATGCAAGATACTTATCAAAAAATAAAAATAAAAAATAAAGCAAGCAAATTAGTGCAAGTTTGTAGCTAAATGAGGTAAAAGTTTCTTTGGTGATGTTTGGTTTGTATGACTAGAAAACATTCCATGACGGTATGATAGTAAGATTGATAGAAGTTATTGTGATGTTCCCTCTCACTCTAGTGGTGGGACATAGGCTTAGATGATTGGTAGCAGATGGTCTGTGAATGTTTGTGATTATTGGTGCAAGTCTGCAAGAGAAATAGAATGATGATGCTTCAAGAAAGAATGATTTTTCTAGAGAGGGGGAGAGGCTCAACTTCTATCTATTCTCAAAGGAAATCTCATACTCATTTATTAAAATCTCAATTTTAGAAGGCTTATGCTTAGTTAGCAATTTATAGCTTAGGGAATTAGTTATGATGACCTTATGATGATCATCATCCATAATTGATTTCTTAGATTTTAACTTCCATATTTATCACTTGCTAAAATACAATACAATGTGAAACTAATTACAGGTTTACACATATCAAACACATTCTTTAATTTGAACACATGCCTATCTAACTACCAAAATTTAAGCACATGCTAAATTAATTCGTTACATGTTGGGTCCGCACAGGTTAACTTGATTGGTAGGCCTTGGGTTATGCTCCCTTAAGGTCCTAGAATCGAGTTCTAAGATTACCCAACTCATGGTTTTTGTGGGCAGGTCATGCATCGGGGGTCTAATTGACAGGGAAAAAAAAAAAAAAAAAAAACACTTGTAATGTTATGAATTTGGAATAACATCTTATATACTTGTTTCAAATCCACATATTGATAAAACTGAAATTCATTAACAGATAATGTTTCTCTTTCAAAACACCTTATTCAAGTCATTTGGACTAGAAACTAAATCCAAATCTTATATTTCCATTGAAATGAAACATAAAAATATTAAATGAAGGATATGCATTTAACATCATATCATATTCTAGTTTAAAGAGAGAGGAGTATGTGTTATTTAGCTATAACCATATCAACTATTACTTTCATTTCCAGGAACACAATTTTACCTGAACTAGGTGAAGGAGTTTCCTCAATATAATTTTCTGGGGATCTAGCAATGAAGTCTTGCTCATTTGTTGAGAATGATGATTGAGCTCCAGATGGTGATGCCACAGCCCCCAATGAAGTCTCTTCACTTCTCATATCAGAGCCATATTCATTTGGCTCCTCAAACCCAGCAACATTGGATTCAAAATATGGACATTCTAACACAATTTCTGGTTGTTGACTTAAAAAGCTGAGACGAGGGTCACTTTGAATAAGCTTTTCGAAGTGCTTGTCTAACATACCTTGTGGGCACTGTAGAAAATGTCGCCTGTGACAATATCAAAAACCGCAGCAGCATCACATATTTAGAATCTTAATGATACAACACAGAAGTGATTCATACTCTTGATTAGTTGCAGTCTAAAATGCAACTTACAACTCTGTGTTTGGATCAATTTTGATATTGGCCCCTGATATTTAATAAGTTTAATCCTAGTCTCTTACATTTGGCACCATTTTTTTTTTTAAAAAAAAAAAAATCTCGTCCTGTCTATTCCCAGTAATGACATGAAACCTAAAATGCTAATTAACCCTACATTCTCTACAGCTGGTCTAATTAAAAACAAACCATATCATTTAGGAAGTAATTGTAATTCCCAGTGAATCATACATCGAAGAAGATAATGATGAAGGAAGAAAGATATAAGATCTGCTCCAAATGTAATGTAAAATATAAACACGCAATCATAGGTTTGGGTCAAATAATAATAAAATGTTGTAAGTTTAATAAAATTGAAGTACCTATAAACGCTTGCTTGACCACCTGTAAAATCCGAGGATGCCTGCCATAAGGTGTGCTTCCTAGGTTGTGGATTTGTCTCCCTAAAGAAAAGGGGCCTTCTAGACAGCTGAGTCAAACAAACAAACAAACAAGAACATGAATCTAGCTACAATCATAATCTAAATTAAAAATAAAAAATAAAAAATAAAAAGAGGGAATTTTTTGAATTTACCACAACATCCAAAGTTCCCGGTCCATCATCTGGATAGATTGCTTTGATAGCCACAATATCCGACCACTGTAATTCAATCTTATTCTTAAGACTGCCATCAAGGACTTCCCACACCCAGGGGCGGAGCCAGGAATTTTTGTTTGGGGCCAAGTTGCGACACTAATATATTTATCAAGACAACTTTCACACCCACACACACATATATACACATACGCGCGCTTTTTATTATATATACACATATATATATACACACTTTTTTATTTGATAAGTTATATATATACACACATCCAACCAAAAAAAAAAAAAGATTTTAGTATTTTCAATCAAAATTATTTTTGATGGCAATCTTTCATAAAAAATTCATTATTTCCATTTTCATAGTCAAAATCTTAAAAAGTTTCATTTTAAACACAAATTATCAAATTTTATGCTAAAGTAAGTAAAAAATCTTTCAATTGAACTAATAAAATTTTCAAAAACATGAATGATCCAAAACTTGGAGAAATAAGTTAGGCTCAAACATATTTAAAGCTATCTTGCTTTAACACATTATAGGGCAACTAAAGACACATTTCATGTATAGTTTTAGTGATAAATTTTTTTTAATGAGTCAATGACTTGTTAATCGTCATATAACGAGTTAAAAAATATAGATTTAAATATGTTTGATACCAAATTATATCAAATATTTAACAGATATAAAAGCACATTTTACAATAAAAAATAAAATTAGAAAAAATAAAGTTATATTTTTATAACTATTAGACCAATTATTTTTTTTTAAGAGCATTATTAAACTAATTCAAATATTTGGGGGGATTTTTATCAAATATTTAACAGATATAAAAGCACATTTTACAATAAAAAATAGAATTGCGAAAAATAAAGTTATATCTTTATAACTATTAGACCAATTATTTTTTTTAAGAGCATTATTGGACTAATTCAAATATTTGGGGGGAGGGGGGGGCAACTCTTATTTTTTAGACTAAATTTTGAAAACATAAAAATAATTGTATATATATTTTTAAAAATTTTAAAATTTTGGGGGGGCCATGGCCCCCCCACCCCTGTACGTGCCTCCGCCACTGCGGCCACACCAGCTTATGCTTTGCAAAGTAACATTTTGCCACCAACTCTCCTTCGTACTTCGACTTATGCTACAAAATAGAATAGAAAGTCAACAACAAGCATAATCCAGGCAACATGAATATAAATTTATATACCTCCCATGTCCCGATTCTAAGAAGTGAGGCCAAAAATTTCGAAGCCTTGAGCTTGTCATTATTATTATTGTTGTTGTAGGTGTTTTGATGAGAAAGCAGCCTGATTTGGATTAAATCCAAAAGGGAGGGGCTCTTTCGGAGATGCAAACCAAGAGGGCTTAGCTCATGATCAAAGGGATTGTACATTTCCTTTTGTTGCAGAGATTGATGCTTGTGCTTGGATCGCTTGTTAAATTCTAAGGAGGATTTTTCAACTTCTTCTAATACCGCCTTCTTCATTAGCTCAACCATCGATTCTTTTTTTTTTTTCTTTTAAAAAAATTTTACTCGATTCAGGTGAAATGGGTTATAGGTCACGGGTCAAAACGAGTCATTTTAAGCGAGTTAAAAACGGGTTCGGGTCAATCGGGTTGCGAGTTGGGTTGGGTTGACCCATATTTTCCACATGAATTTTTTTTAAAAACAAAAAATTTTATAAAGAAAACATGTATTTGCTAGTTGAAAAATTATGCAACAAATTACTTGATGTAAAATACATTATTTTGAATTCACCACTTATATTAAGAAGGAACTTAGTTAAACTTATTAATACTTATTCAATAATTTTAAAATTATACAAATCCTAATATTGCTATCTAAAACAAAATAATACAAAAATAAGTAAAACAAATACACAAGTTTTATTTCTACACAATATCAACATTCCAAAATATGAAACAAAATTACAAATGACTTATTGGATAACTCATTTGATAAAGAATAAAAACATATAATAAATTTACAATCATGTAAATTAATTTTATAATCTATTATCAATTGTGGTTGGCACTCTATTTCAATTGAGATACATATTAAAGTTTGATTGCTTACTTATTTATACATGGTCTCTTTTATGAATATCATATCATTGCTAAGCAACACACACTCTAGGAAATATCATAATTTATTTTGAAAAGTTGTTTATTTTGGACATAAATTGTTAAAAAAAAAAATAGGTCTAAGCATTCATAATTTATGCTAATTTGATGCTTTGGCTTCACTATTTTCACACTTGTGAATGTTTCTCACATATATCTATAATTTTAAATCTATGTTTTTAACTCTACAATTTAAAAAATGTGATTATCTTGGCATGTACTTTACTATTTGATATTTAAAAATCTTTACTAATTATAAAATGCTCAACTATTTATCTTTCAATTAATTTGCATACAGTTACGTAATTGTATCAATTGTTTCCTTAAAACTCACAATAAACAATTTGTTGATGCCCATTTTTGCAAATATGTACCCGAAGGCTTATGAGGAAGAAAGCTCAATGAAGAGCAAGGCCCAAAGGCCCACCAAGAAGACCAAAGAACAAGAAGGGTCCAAAGAAAGAAGTGCAAGTGAAAGCAATCTACGGCAAAACGCAAGTCTGCCGCAGAATACAAGTCTGCCACAGAATACAACTTTGCCGCAGAATACAGTTCTCTGGCAGGATGGTTTCGGCAGATAAAGAAATAAGGAGCAGCAGGAAGTGTTAGCAGCAGGAATTGCGTGAAGGAAGAGTCAAACTAAAGGAAACGACAAATGCAGTAAGAAACGCGTGAAGAAATAAGACAAAAACATGCAGCAGACAAAACAGAAATAATCTGCTACGGCAGGAATGGCGTAGGAGACAAAAAACAAAAGACAGTGGAGCAAGCACAAAAGGGTCGGGGCACCACCAACTTGTACCCAGCCAATACAAGGGAGGTGGGCCCACGGTCAAGGGAATTCAGAGGGTGTGGTTTGGTGGTGGGGGGAAAAGGGGGTCTATATTTGGTTTCCTGCCATGACTTCTTTTGGGAACATATCCTGCTGGGATGATATCTTACCCAAAAGAAGTAATAAATGGTTGGGACCACTGATGCATGCCATAGAGCTAGGTAGTGAGGTAGAGGTATACGACATGAATAAACAAAAGAGAATTTTGTCGTGCAGCAAACATGTTCTGAGCAGATGGCAGTGGTTGGGGCAACCAATGGGTGAATGGGTAATCTTGAAAGGATGCCCACAACAAACCAAAAACAGTTGGTAAAGCCCTAAGGGTAAAAAGGAGAAATCACATTGAATTAGCTCACTGTAAAAGGGAGGTAACCACGGCAGAAACGAGGGGGGGAGACCGAACAAGGGACGGAGTTAGAGGAAAAAACAGGGGAAAGAGTGAAAAAACAGGGGAAGAAGAAAAACACCCAGATGGGAGAGAAAGAAAGAAAGAAAGAAAGAAAAAGAAGAGAGAAAACGCGGCAGGAATAGGGGCATGCATCAATAGACCATCTTTTCCCTCCCTCTTAACAAACCCACTCTTTGAAATCTCTAAAAGTAATAGCTAGTAGCCATTTAGGCCTATTCTCCAAAATGAACAACTTTTATGGCAGGAGCCCATAATAAGGTTGTTGAAGTTGGAGTTTGGGTTCCTTCTTGGTTTACTTATTCTATTGGCAGATTTAATACTTAATTTTGATTGCAAATATATTTGATTTCTCTCATTATAACTTATATCTGCCGTATTTAGTCATCCTGCGGTAGCACGTTTTTATTACGTCTGCCGCATCAGTTGTTCTGCTGTGGTGTCTTTACTTGCTGTATTAGTTATTTTGCCGTAGCACCTTTTCATTATATTTACCGTGTTAACTATTTTACAAGCTAAACCATTTCCTGCCGAAGCTTTCTTCTTTATTTGTTGTTACGTATTTTACTGTTGACACAAGCTAACCATTATTCTGCCGTAAGTATATATATACGTATACCCTGTTTCTCATGTTCTGCAAAATATATTTTATATATGTATATGTGAATACGTATAAGTATATATACTCATATATGTATGTATATATTTGAGAATATGCTAACCCATTTAAACTAACATTTGTTTGATGGGTATTTTCTTTGGGTTTTAGATTTGTTTATGCGCAGGAAGTAGAAAAGTGTTTCTGTAGTAAAAACGAAGAGTGGTCACTCACATTGTAGAAGGCTTTAAAGCACGGCAGACAGCTTTAATGCACAGCAGACAACTCTATTGCACAAGGCTTTAAAGCACGACAGGAAGCTTTAAAGCACGACAGGAAGCTTTAAAGCACATCAGGAAGCTTTACTACACAGCATAAAGCTTTATTGCACAGCAAGCAGTCTTATTACACAGCAGACAGTCTTACTACACAGTAAAAAGTTTTGCTGCATAGCAGAAAAGTCAATCCTGCGGCAGAAACTGGAGAAAAGTCTTCTGCGGCTGAAATAGGGGATAAACCCACTTTGCAGCGTCTTCCCTTGGACTTGGACTCAACGTTTGCGCACAAGCTGGACCAAGTTGAGTTGCAGTTGGACCGGTCTTAACTCCCTTACTCAGAACACTCGGGCCTACTACCGCGGAAGGCATCCTAGCCCAACGCACACAAAAAAGGCCCCCACACAATTAAACCAATATTGTCTTAATTTTACTATTTTTTTTACTAAAAAAAAAGTTTAAAAAAAAATGGTTCGGGTTCGGATCGTGTCAGGTCTGGTTGACCCCCACAAAACACGGGTCAGGTCACAGGTCAACCCATTTTTACTTCAGGTCAAAAAAATCAAGTTCGGGTCGGGTATTTTTTGAGTCGGGTAGAAAAAATCTTGACCCGTTTTGCCATGTCTATGCCCCCTTAACAGAATTGCCACCTGGTAGACCTGTCGTCAAATTTGCCTCAATAGAACCTTGTTCCTTCCTTCCTCTGTATAATTGAAGGAGTTTCTCCATTTTGGATTCCTCATATTTTTATACTTAAAATATCATCATCATATCTACTTATAAGTTTTCAACTAACGAGAATAAACAAACACCTTGCCATTTATCTCATTTTTTATTTGTCATGATTCCCTAAGTAAGAAAGCCCATGGCCATGCAAAGCCATTTGGGGAAGAGAGTAAATGGCAGGTCTAAAAGAAGACCAGCAGGACCAAGTCATTACAGTAGGAATGACAAAATAGTATGGCAGGACATGATGGCAATCAAGAAATGGGCCAAGAGAAATGTAAAACCCAGTATTAAATGAAGCCCAGCCCCAAAAGGGAATAGTGAATTATAAAACAGCCCACATAAAAGAACGAAGAGGTGCAGCAGACTGTGTAAACAAAGCTCCAGACCGCAGCAAATGCATGAGCAGTAGACAGATTTTGGACATACATGAAAGGGAAGCATGCGCAAGGCCAAGGCACCTCCAGCCTGTACCCAGCCAATATGGGACGTGGTGGGGCCATGGGTCAGAAGTAAGAGGTAAAGGGGGTATGGTTTGGTCGTGGGGAGAGAGGAAAATACCTATTCTGCAGTTCCTACCTAAGCCCTTTTGGGAGGTACGTCCTGCTGGGATGACAAACCGCTCAAAAGAGGCAAGGTTTAAAGGGAAACCGTTGGGTGCATGCCATGAGGGAGAGAAAGAAAGCATTTACACTAAGGCAGGAAAGGGTGCCACGGCGGACTAATAAACAACACAAACCTACCTTTATCTGGCGATGGTAAGTGGTACACAGACGAACTCTTTGATGGTCAACAAGTATGCCCAGACCAGACAAAGGCAGTTAAGGGGTAAAGTGGTAAAATCCGATCACAGCAGGCCCTATAAAAGGACCCTTGCCGTGCCCTGTAGAGGGGATCGAAAAACAGAGGTATTACGAAGTGAAAAGAAAACAAAAAAGGAAAATAAAGGAAAGAAAAAAAGATAAGAGAGAAAATAAAAAAGCAAAAGAAAGATAATATAATGGGCATGCACCAGTAGGTCGGTTCCCTTCTCTCCCCCTTGAAATCTCACTCTCTTTGAGGCAAGTAAAGAATAGAGATTCCTTTGGGCTCTAATCATTTAGGTTCGGTTCCCTCAAAGTCATTAATCCCCATGGCAGGATCTTTTCCTAGGAGATTAGTTTCATTTAGATGAGGCGTTCTTCCTCTTTGGTCTTTGCCTCTACGGACCTAAACTTGACTTGATATTATTTCTTCAATTAACTCATATTGTCACTTAATCCTTCACTTCTTTTGTAAAAGCTATTGTTATTACTGTGATTGTCATAAATAGGGATTACTTGGTCATTTTCCATTAAGAAAAGGTCACCATATTTTTGTTCTTCTGCTATTGTTATATCTGCTTGTTGTAAATCATTTGAAACAGCTCTGCTTGCCATAAATACACTCCTGGCAGACAGGGCCTAGTTTGCGCACAAGCCGGCCCAAAGTGAGTTATAGTTGGGCTGGTCTCAACTCTCCTACTCAGAATACTCAGGCCCATCACCGCAAGAGGCAGCTCACCGCAACGCACAACACAAAAAAGGCCCTTACAATCACAAACTCTTTTTGAGGTTTTTTTTTTTTTTTTTTTTTTGGGAATTTATGGTATATTTTTAACAGGGAATTCAGCTACTTTGTTTGGTTATTTATTTTTAGGAATTTACTCTTTTTTTTTATATATATTTTATTATAGGAATCATGCTTCCCTAACCGAAGGCATATCATCATTTATACACCAGTTTTTATTCCAAAGATTGAGTCATAATTGAAAAAGTCTCATCTCGTACACATGATGATATAAGAAAACATTTAATGTCTTGAGAAAGGTATGGAAGTGCTATTGGGTCATCTCTATCTTGGGGTTCTTTCTTGCTAGGATTTTGGCTTTGTTTTGGGATTTTGTCTAGAGGTTTCGCTGCTATTTTATGTTAGTGAAAATGGGAAAATGTGGGATTTTTCACATGTTTTGGGGTTTTTTTTTTTGGTTACGTTTCTTTTTGTTTTGCTGGTTGTATGGTGGTTGGGATTTTTGGGTTGGTAAAGGAGAGGAGGGATTTTTCGGGTTCTATTTTGAAGGCTTGCAGTGAGTTTGTATGGCGTTTAGGGGTAGGTGTAGAAAGGAAGATACTTTTTTTATGCTACTTGTTATAAATGTAATTTACGCTACTTTTTTTTAGAGGGTATTATTATATATTTGATGAATCATGTTAATAGTTACCCAATTAAACCTCACATGAAGTGGTTGTTATCTAAGAAATTGTTGTAAAAAAATTTATTTTGTAACATAAATTATATTTATCATTTGTATAATTCTATGTGAAATTCAATTTACATTTTTTTTTATAATTATTAATTTACTACTCCATAAAAAATGTTACAAATATTTTTTCAGTTTTAAGGATAGTTGATATCTTTGAAATTTAAACTCTTTTTAACTTTTATTATGGATGTTCAGTAAGTGGCTAACTATTAGAATTAAAACACTACATTTNGTCATTTCTAGGTTCCACAACCCATAAGAGCGTCTGTCATAACTGGAATTTTTATCATGATTTCATTTTAAATTTTCATTCATTTGCAGAAATCCACTTGAAAAAAAAGAAAGAATCTTTCTAGTTAGGTAATCTTGTGGTGAGTCTAGAATTAGTCCATATGCAAATTCATGTTTTCCATTAAAAATAAGATGTTGGAGGTATATCTTACTATGTAATATGAATATGATAGTTTGGAGATTTAAAAAATGTATTATCATAAACCTACTTAACAGTTGACCTTTCATTTTAATCCTTCGATTATGACACCTCGAAGAGGCTAATAAATTATAAGTTTTCCATTGGGCATGACTCATTTGGATAATTGATGCTTGAAGATTACTATTGTTTCTATTCGTTTTAATTTCTTCACATCTAACCCTACTATTTTAATATGAATCATCAATTTGATTGTTGATTGTATGTGTTATCACTTATTTTCATTTCATCTAACCTAATATATATATATATATATTTGGAGAAATAATTACAACATACTACTAACTTCACAGTTAGAACCATTTTCTCCTTAGACCCAAAGGACTTTTTGTATGGAGAGGTGCCAATTCATAAACCGCGCTTTGACTTAGGTTTAGTTAAGTTGTTATATTAATAATAGTAGATAATTGTTTTTCTTTTTATGATTAGGGGAGGGGGGGGGGGGAGGGAGTGAGTAAAGAAAAATAAAATTGATCTTGCTATTTGTGGAATTTTAATGTAATGTCCTAGGTTTGAAGACAATAAGTAAAAAGACGATTGCCCCATGAGAGGTGGGAGCACTCATGCGTTGCGCCTTACTGCTAGCTCTCTTGGGGTGCTAGTGTGAGGTCTGTGGCACTCCAGTCATAGTAGTTATGGCTTAATCCAACATTCCTTAGCGGGGCTAGGGGGGGTGCCCTTATGGTCACGCCTAAGGGGTTGAGTCACACATGGTCACTCCCACCCTGCCTTCTTATCCATTAAAAAAAAAAAAAAAAAGGAAGAAGAAGAAGAAGAAGAAGAAGAAGAAGAAGAAGAAGAAGTAAAAAGACGACTTGAGTCATGCTCATATAACTTTGATAGCTTGGACCGTGTTAGATTGCCCAAAGTACCTTGCTTTGTAGACTTTGTTCTTAGAATGTATGGACTTCTTGATAAAAGTATTGGATTCAATAGCCCATGTAAATTTGACACTCTGAAGGCCAAATATATTGTATTCCCCCTCTCTCACTTTCCTTCTAAACTGGCCATTAATGTCACTAGCTTGTAACCTCATGCATATGCATGGATATACTTAAAAAATATATATTAAGATGCATAATATAATTCTTAGAGCAAGACTTAGGTACTGCTTTTTAGGTTTCACCTTTAAAATTTTGTCATGTGGATTTTTTCTCTTGTGATGGAAGTGTATTTTTTAATTAAGTAGTCACATAGCTGAACCTTAATAGGGGAACCTAAGGAACAACGCTTAAGGTATTGTATATAAGTTTTGTCCTAATTCTTATATATATAATTTAAATATTATTGATAGTCATTCTTATATATATTTTTTTAACTATTTAAAAAGTTTTGAAAGAATATTATTAGGTAAAAAATGTAAATTGTCAATTTTAATTTTTTTTATATTCATTAATTTTAGGCTCTTTAATTTTTGTACACAATAACTAACTTTGATGAATATTTATGAAGTGGTTCCATATTTGACTCCAAAATTAAGAAATGAAACTCTCTCTAAAAATAAATAATTTAGGACACATGACACAAAATTAGACTTCAATTGTAGAATCTAATTGGATTTTCTCTAAGTTTTGCCTACTAATATATATTCTAACTTGTAACCCCATGCATAGGCATGGATATACTCAAAGATATACATTAAGATGCATAATATAATTCCTATATATATAATTTAAATACTATTGATAGTTATTTTTATATTTTATTAACTCTTTAAAATATTTTGTAAGAATATTATTAGGTATAAAATGTAAATTGTCATTTTTTTTTTAATTATTGTGAAGCACTTTTTTTTAATGACTCATTTATTCTATACTTTTAGGTTTTTGTACTTAATAACTCACTTGGATGAATATTTATGATGTGATTTCACATTTGATTCTAAAATTAAGAAATAAAACTCTTTAAGAATAAATAATTTAGGACACATGGCGTAAAATTAAAACTCTAATTTGGAATTCTAATTTGAGTTTCTGTCAGCTTCACCTATTATTATTATATATAAACTAGTCGCAAACTTGTGCGATGCACAAAAAAACTTTGCATAGATGTGTAATGTAATTATGTTTGTCTTTGTTAGGTTCTAAAGACTTAGGATTTAATGTATCTAGAACTCTAAATTGTAATGTTGGCAAATCATGATCAAAACAATATGTTTAGTCTTGTTTAGGCTTGCTCAAAGTTATATATTTTATGTAAAGTTGGAATCGAGAGGCTGCAGATGCATTGGTGCATTTCGGCCTGGCTCGATCAATCGAAAGTTAGACTCGATCGATCGAATCTCGGGTAGAATGTTTTTTCTGCAGAATTTCCAACTCAGCCTAAGCCCATTAAGGATTAGGGTTTCAGATCTAATTCTTCTAGTATATAAAGAAAACCCTAGCCACGTTTTGGAGGGCAGTCCTTGTTGCTCATATTTTGCGGTTTGTGTGAATCTCTTGTGAGATCTTTGAGGAGTTTTCCTTCACATAAACTTAGGGTTTTCAAGGTAGAGATTACTTCAACATCTTGATGATCAACTCAGTTACTGCCATTGGAGCTTAAAGAATAACAAGCGTGGGTGCTTGTACTTGGTGGAGAATCCAAGAAAGAAGGAGTACGTGGATTCGGAGCTTGCACGTGGTCTTGTCAATAAGTTCTACTGGTGGGTAGTATTAGGAAGTCAAGCGGGGAGCATTTAAGTCCTTTTGTATGAACTTCGATTCTTTCAAGATAGTGGATTCAAGTTTACCTTAAGGATAGCTAGGTCAAATCTTCCCCAGATTTTTATCGTGTGGTTTCCTAGGTCATTATATCATTGTGTTATTTATATTTTGAAAGGTTATAGACCCCTTAAAACACAACCAGATTGGTTAGCCTAGATTAATTAGACAAGTTGTTACTTAGTCAAATTATGCAATTCTAGGTTAAAACAATCAAATAATCATATCAAGATATAAAGCAGCGGAAAATAAATAAACACAAGATATGATGACCCAAGAAACCACACGGTAAAAACCTGGGGAGGATTTGACCTAGCTATCCTCAAGGTAAACCTGAATCCACTATGCGAAAGAATCGAAGTTCATACAGAAGGACTACAAGCTCCCCGCTTGACTTCCTAATGCTACCCACCAGTAGAACTTACTGACACGACCACGTGCAAGCTTCGAATCCACGGACTCCTTCTTTCTTGGATTCTTCAATCAGCTACAAGCACCCTCGCTTGATATTCTTTAAGCTTCAATGGTAGCAACCAAGTTGATCATCAAGATGTAGATAAGATCTCCAACTTGAAAATCCTAAGCTTTGTGTAAAGGAAAGCTCCTCTAGATCTCACAAGAGATTTACACAAAACAGTAATGTATGAGCAACAATACAACTAGAGCAACCTCCAAAAACGTGGCTAGGGTTTAGTTTATATACCTAGGGTAAAAACATAAAACCCTAAACGTTTAATGAAGTAGGGCTGAGTTGGAATTCTGCAGAAAAGTCAACCTGTGCGATTTTCGATCGATCGAGTCTATTCTTCGATCGATCGAGCCAGGCCGAAAGTCCCAAGTACTTCTGCAGCCACTTGATTCCAACTTTACAATAATAAACTAACTTTGAGCAAGCCTAAACAAGACTAAATACATTGTTGTGATCATGGTTTGCCAACATTACAAATTAGAGTTCTAAATACATAAAATCCTAAGACCTTAGAACCTAACAAACTCCCCCTTTGGCAATCCGTGACAAAACCCTAATTAAAAGCTCAAAGTTTTACAAGTAAAAAGCCCTTTACAAAGAAATGCTCATAAACTTCAAATTCAGCCTAACTACTATCCATCGGTTACAAAGAAATACTCAACAAACGCATAAACGCATGTGTGACAGAAAAGAGTAAAACAACAGGTATAACATTCTTGTGAGATTCACACAACACAAAATAAAGACATATATGAATGATCAACTCGTAAATATAAATCAATAAGCAGTGAATCACAAATCAAAAAGAATCAATAAAAAACATGTATATCAATCAATGTTACTCCCCCTAACATAAATATCTCCAAAAATGATATACAAAGTGAAGCACCTAGATACAATCTAAAAACTCCACAAGCTCCTCTCAAACAAAAAAAATTTCCCCCTAACAACAAAAACTCTCAACAAGTCAAAACTCCACTCCCCCTTTTTGTGACGGAATGCCAAAGAGCAATCATGAGTCGCCATCAAAAGGAGGTGGTGAGGGTGAATGAAGACGTGCTAAATCGGCTCGGAGAGCACGAATCTCATCAAGTAAGTCCACCAAAATCTGACCATGAGCCGCCTGAACGGTCACGACAGTCTCCAGAGTACGACGAACATCAAAGTCGGTCGAAGGAGGTAGAGGAACATCAACAGCAGCATCATCATCACCAACTGGATCAGGAACATCCTCACCAGCAGTACCTGTAGAAGAAGAAGGAGGAGGAGCGCTACTAGACGGCTCAGACCTAGGGTGTTTAGAACCAACTCGAAGATGAGCGGCCCTCTGTCTAAGAAAAGACGCACCTATGGGAGCTATCACATGAACGGGCTCAGTGGAAGGGAAGTCACTAAGGTCAAGATGGATCAAAATCCTATGAATAAAAATAGGATGAACAAGGGCATGAGAAGAAGATGAACTCCTACAAACATTGTTCAAAGAACGAAGAAAGAGATGGGGAAACTAATAGAAGCATCAGTAACCAGAGCGTACAAAAATACACACCTCGCAAGAGGAATGTTGTGAACATGAGAAATGGGCTAGATGGAATGACAAGCTATCCTAAAGAACAGCTAGTGCAACCCAGAGAGCTCAGCAGAAGTGATCCTAGGATCAGAACCCCACTGGACAGAAGTCCTAGTGATGAAAGACAAAACGTCGCTCAGCTCGGGAGACTCGTCATATGGATAGACAGGATCCCTAACCAACGGTACCCTTAGAGCATCAGCCACTACCTGAGGAGTAATGGTGTACCCTACACCTCGTATCCAATTCTTTACTAAAGTGTTGGAATCATAGACGTGGATAGAGATGTTCGAATAGAACTCTCTAATCAAGGTAGACGGTGGAGGAGGATCAGAAATGTCCAACAAGGGTAACCAAGCCCGACGCTCAAAGTTTGCCCTAATGGCAGGATCTAGCTCATCTAACAGAACAGAACGTTTAGTCCAAATTTTCCTCTTAAGGTTAAGTTTCTCAAAAAGTTCTTGGTTTTTCTCACTCGGAAACCTCTCACGGTCAAAGGAAGGAGGGGATGAAGAGGAAGAGAGAATGGACCTACGGGCTCTAGTCTTCCTAGACATGATGCTAAGGAAAGGACAGAGACACAAAAGAGAAAACCAAAAGAAAACACAAGAAAAACAAGACCAAGGGCAGACTGCAAGTTAGCAACAAAAATAATAGAATGAAAATCTATATGATGCATGAACAGATACAGTGCCATAATGCATGTACTAATGCAGTGAGCAATTAAGTTCAATTGAGATTAAATTGACAAAATTGGTTCGAGCAGGGAATTTCTTAACAGAAACCCCAAAAATTGAAAACCACTTGAAAATTTTTAAAACAAATTGATGAATTGAGCATTACAAAACACAACACATAGATTATAATGCTTAATTTCATAAATACAACAAGCCAATTTCATCAAATTCTACCCAATTTAACAAAATCCCCAAATCGGATCAATTAGAAACCCTAGATTTTTCAATTTTTGACCAAACTCAAAATTGATCAAATTAAACTATTTAGATCATGTCTATAGCATGTCCCCACAAAAACCCATTGATCAATTTCACAAAATTGGGCTTGAATCAACAGAAAGCCCAAAAAGAAAAAGTTCCGAAAATTTGAGCATAAATGCATGAAAAATGCATGAAATATGTAAATAAACTCAAAAAGGAAGGGCAAAACAGACTTACCAACTTGAGGAAAGAGAGATTTTGCAAAAACTTTGGAGGAAAACGACAAAAATCACTATGTGGAGCCTTGCCTCGTCGGAGAGAGAAAATGAAAAGTTTAAAAAGTTTGAAATAGTACTTTGAAAAAGTCAGATCTGAACTTTTAAAAAAGCTTTTCCACGATCTTTGATCGATCGAAAATTACATTCGATTGATCGAATGAAACAGTCATTTTGGAACAAACGAAAGCACTTTTTCGATCGATCGAAATGGGCAGAGGCTCACTAAATTTTGAAAAAAAATCCAGTTTTGAAAGACACAAACCTAATTTTGAAAAACAACTCCTCAAAGCATTAAAATAGAAAAGCAAAATGCATGGTATGAGATGGAATGTTTTTTCAAAAACCCAAATTTTTTAAATCCAAATTATGTCAAAAACAAGTTTCAATCATTCTCCCATTGAATTTTCTCAAGCAACAAATAGTTGTGCACAAATCTCAAGATATTTTCAAACTTGGTTGGTCAGACCAAAAACACACACACTAGCATGTACAGTGTTTAACAAAGAGTAACTTGTGTAGTATGTGATACTAGCAAAAACTTGAGATACATGTGAGGTGATATGTGAATAGCAATCAAACACAAAGTCTACACAATTCATCACATAGAATTTAAAAGAGACTATCACCTAAAGAGTTACATCCTATAACTCCCACATCTCCTAGAACAAAAGCTTGCAATCATGTAAGTTTCTTGCATTTTTGCCTCTTATTTGTATGAGTAAAAAAAGAAAAAAAAAAAAAAGAAAAGAAAGTTTACCAAAGCCAGTGGTAAGGGGGGCTGTAAGGAAGACGGAGGCAGGAACAGAAGGGACGATAGAAATAGATGTTGTAAATATGGAAGAAACTAGTACAAAAGATGCAACAAGAATGGATACTGTGGGCGCGGCAAGAGTAGTTATTGCAGATACCCCTACATCTGCTACAATTCCTAGCCCCTCAAAGGTCTCTGTAAACAGAGAAATAGATATTCAAATGAAAGAGGGGAAGAATGTACTTAGCAAAAGAAGAAAGGAGGAAGAAAGCATATACCCATGAATTTAGTCTCAAGTGGAGCACGCTCCTCTTCCTCAGATTCAGAAATCCTCCTTCCTAGGACGGGCTCATCCTTAGAATCCTCAAGGATTTCCTCAGACTCCTTTAAGGAAAAATCAGCATTAGGCCCACAAGTGGCAGAAATGGGAATGGAGGAAGGAGTAACTACCAAAGAAGAACCGTCCTTCACAGCCTGAGAAAGAGCAGCGAAGGGGTCACCAGTGGAAATGACAAGAGGTGTAACAGGAGTAGTCTTGATTTGAGTAGCAGCGGGAGGGGTGGCTCCCCTTTGAACAGAGGGTGTCACGGCAGGAGTAGGGGTGACCTCACTAATTTTCCCAATATGAGTACCCTCATTTATGGGTACTGGTCCAGTGGGAGAGGTAGTTGCCTCAGTAAGAACTCCACGTGTAGCTGCAGAAGGGGCAGGCGTTACAAACTCAACCCTACCAAAAAGGCCCTCAATAGGTGTGCCCATGGGGGTAGGAAGCTCCTCGACAGTAGGGTGATATATAAAAAGAGGCTCAGGCTCATCTTAAAAGATAAAAAGAAGGAGGTATGAAGATCAAAGTAATTTTTTGGGTGAATGAGGTAACCAAAAGCATGTAGTAGACTGAACACATGCGAATATATAAAAAAAGAAGAAGAAGAGAGAAGGAGAAAGAGTAAACGTACCTCCGATTCAGGTTTCTCGAGCATAATGGGATGGGTGGCTGACGTATCCTCCTTATGCTTAGACTGCAAAGGAAAAGAGGGATAAGAGACAGAATCAAAGAAAGAATTCAACAAGCATGTCAGGATTCAGGAAAAGTTGAAAAAAGAAGAAGTATATATATGTACTTAAAAGACAAAGCAAAGAAAAAAGTTTTTAAAGTGATGTACTCTCCACTGAACGGCAGGTGCAGGATGGGGAGTTTTCTTCCTCTTACTGCCTCGTGTTCTGCTGGCAGGAGTAGCACTTATGGGAGGTTGAGGAGTGGCAGACTTAGGCTTGCTGGCAGATTTAAATTTGGCAGGAACTTTCTTGGCTAGTGTAGGAATGTTTATCACTTTAACCTTCTTTTCCCAACCTGGGGCGTAATCACCTGTGTGCCAATACCATCCTTTCTTCTCCTCATCCCATTCAAAGATGGCAGACCGGCTCTATTTCCTGGCATATGCCAACACGAACTTGGAAGGAAAGAGCAACCAAGGATTGGGAGAGACAGCCATGCTAAGTCCTTCAGGAGGTATGAGAGAGAAACCGCGACTACTAGCCAACTTTTGCTCAAATGAGGTCATTACAGCCTGCTAGTATCCGTGCATAGCAGCAGTGCAAAGACCCTCTCTCAGCGAGCCAGGAACTGTGACCACACTGAAACGCTGTCTCCAAAAATCAAAAGCAGTGTGTCATAGAAAAGGTCTAATTGAAGTAGGAGACTTTGTAAGGAAGGAGAGGTCATCAGGAATGTCCTGATCCAGCCCAAATTGCCTCCTTACCCGATTGGCAGGATAATGGACAAACCTAACACCTTCATCGGCCAAATAGGGCAACCATCTGGCATTGGTGGCCGCCAAATAGGTGATACCCGTCTCATCAAAACCGATTAACAGAGTAGTAGTTCCAACAGTATTAGCAAAAGGACCCATAGCAGAATCTATGCATGTGTAACTAGTACCCAGATATCTATAAGCTCTTTAGGAAAAACCAATACCTTCATCAAAGGACTCAACAACGGAATAATCGATAGGCTTCAAACCGGACCAACGGAAAGCCAGAGGAAAATCAAACTCAAATCTGCCACAGAAATCAGTAATTACCTGCGGGTAGGATTGGTACTTCTCTTTGGCAAATCGAACGGGCCTACACTTCACCAAGTATTGGGCACAATGCTCGAATAATAACTGCTGCAGGATGGTGCCATGTACAGAGGAAGTGACTATATGGCAGGAGCCAGCCTGACTCTCGTCACTCCGTAGGATATCCAGTTGAACATACAAATGCCCTAAGAACATGAGGGCTAGCGGCAGACTCATTCTGGCAAATATTTTTATGGCCAAATGAAAATACAAAGGCTTTATGGTATAATGGGGATGGGACCTAAAGACGAAAGCCGCATGGCGAGCAACAACAGAAAATTTGGAAGAAGAACTAACCCAGTAAGATAACTTAGCATTTTCGGCCATCCTTTTCTTCAACTCCGCTTCAATAGCCTCTTCTTCCGGAGAAAGCTCAATGGTGGCAGGATCAACATCACCAAGGATTAGCAAAAGTAACTGATTAGCCACGTCCTCAAGAGTAACAGTGAGTTCGCCGCAAAAGAAGAGGAATGTGTGAGTGGTGGCACACCACCGGCGAACCAAATTACGAAGGTTATAGAGGTCTTGGAAATTGGATAGACTTCAGGATAGGACGATGGCCTTTAGAACACCAGCCCGCTGAATCAAACCTATGAAGCCTGTATCAGATAACTCGCTGTCAACCCACTCCTTCTAATCCGAGGCAGTACCTGACCCAAATTTGAAATGGATAGGCACAGGGAGCGCAATGCCTTGATGAATGACTAGATCGGAGATGAGGAAGACACTAGGGCCCAAGAAAAATCAGGGTTTCGTCGGCAAAGAGCGAGCCACACGCGGCCCAACGGTGGTGACACATAGTCACCGGGAATCTTGGGGAAGTAAGGACTGATTAATACCAAGGATTGATCAGAGGGGTGCACTCACTATCTAGGTCACGCCGTGCCTCTTCCTTATCAGAGTGGTTCGAATCGGAGTGCAAGGCCTCTTCTCTTATCTCTTGTTCGACAGGAGGATCGGAAACGACCCTTTTCCCTTTACGGTGGAAAGAGGCTTGAGTTTTCACCGGTGCCATAACGAGAGGGTTTGATCGAAGTAAAATGGGAATGGGTGTTTGAAAAGAAGAAAACGGTGGAGGAAGGGAAATAGATAGGATATTTTGGAAAATAAGAAGTTTATGTCTGGATTGGAAAGGGACTTTCTTCTTAAATACCTGGGTTATTAATGCCGGCATGAAGGGAGGCGACTGGTCAGCCATCGAGAAAAGAATGAAATTAATAAGGCGGCAGTTATGTCTTAAAGCAACTGCCATTTTGGGAAATTTGAAGAGTCACTACTGTTCACGGCAGGAAAAGAAATATATATATGAGAAGGAGTCCATAGTTTTTTTTTTTTTTTTTTTTTAAAAAAAGCCCGCGAAGGAAAAGAAAGAAGGAGAATGAAAATAACAGGGAGGTCTTTTTTATTCACATATGAATCGCAAGAACGCTACATATGTTCAGGGGGCTAAATGTTGAAGGTCTTTTTTGTAAAACACAAATAGAAGGAAGGAAGGCTAACTCAACAACGCAGGCAGCAAATAGAAGTGGTAAGCATAGAAAGAAACTATTAAGCCTAAGCAGCAGGAATAATGGGTCACAGGTCCATAAAATAAATAAATGGGCCTTGAGGAAGCAAGTGGGCTTGAAAGGCCCAGAAAGAGAGAATAACAAACCCATGGGTTGTGTATGATGTGAAAAAGTAAGAATGAGCCGCGGCAGGCTTAAAGTAATGTAAGCAAAGAAAGTAGAGGATTGTTAGCAAGACCATAAACCCCAAGGATGAGTATGAAGTAATTGGGCCGGGGAAGCCCAATGAAGTAAGTAAAAGCCCATGGAAACACAAAGTTAGGAAATGGGCTGAGGATGCCCAAAACAAGTAAATGGGCCAAGGATGCTCGAGGGGACACAGGAGCCCCTAAGTAAGAAAGCCCATGGCTATGCAGAGCCATTTGGGGAAGAAAGTAAATGGCAGGTCTAAAAGAGGACCAGCAGGACCAAGTCATTACAGCAGGAATGACAGAATAGTATGGCAGGACATGATGGAAATCAAGAAATGGGCCAAGAGAAATGTAAAACCCAGTATTAAATGAAGCCCAGCCTTAAAAGGGAACAGTGAATTATAAAACGGCCCACATAAAAGAACGAAGATGTGCGGCAGATTGTGCAAACAAAGCTCCAGATCGCGGCAAACGCATGAACAGCAGGCAAATTTTGGACATACATAAGAGGGAAGCACAGGCAAGGTCCAGGCACCACCAGACTGTACCTAGCTAATATGGGACGTGGTGGGGCCATGGGTCAGAGGTAAGAGGTAAAGGAGGTATGGTTTGGTGGTGGGGAGAGGGGAAAAGACCTATTCTACGGTTCCTGCCCAAGCCCTTTTGGGAGGTACGTCCTACTGGGATGATAGATCGCCAAAAAGAGGCAAGGTTGAAGGGGGAACCATTAGGTGCATGCCATAAGGGAGAGAGAAAGAAAGCATTTACGCCGTGGCCGGAAAGGGTGCCACGATAGACTAACAAACGACACAAACCTGCCTTTGTCTGGAGAAGGTAAGTGGTACACAGATGAACTCTTTGGTGGTCAGCAAGTACGCCTAGACCAGACAAAGGCGGATAAAAGGTAAAGTGGTAAAATCCGGTCACGACAGGCCCTATAAAAGGACCCTTGCCGTGCCCTGTAAATGGGATTGAAAAACAAAGGTATTACGAAGTGAAAAGAAAACAAAAAGGAAAATAAAAGAAAGAAAAAAAAGATAAGAAAGAAAACAGAAAGCAAAAGAAATATAATATAATAGGCATGCACTAGTAGGTCGGTTCCCTTCTTTCCCCCTCGAAATCCCACTCTCTTTGAGGCAAGTAAACAATAGAGATTCCTTTGGGTACTAATCATTTAGGTCATTTCCCCTCAAAGTCATTAATCCCCACGGCAGGATCTTTTCCTAGGAGATTAGTTTCATTGAAAGGAAGTGTTCTTCCTCTTTGGTCTTTGCCTCTACGGACCCATACTTGACTTGATATTATTTCTTCGATTAACTCATATTGTCACTTAATCCTTCACTTCTTTTGTAAAAGCTATTGTTATTACTGTGATTGTCATAAATAGGGATTACTTGGTCATTTTTCATTAAGAAAAGGTCACCATATTTTTGTTCTTCTGCTATTGTTATATCTGCCAACCGTAAATCATTTGAAACAGCTCTGCCTGCCATAAGTACACTTCTGGCAGACGAGGCCTAGTTTGTGCACAAGCTGGCCCAAAGTGAGTTATAGTTGGGCCGGTCTCAACTCTTTTACTCAGAATACTCGGGCCCAGCACCGTAGGAGGCAGCCCAACCCAATGCACAACACAAAAAAGGCCCCTACAATCACAAACTCTTTTTGAGGTTTTTTTTTTTTTTGGGAATTTAAGGTATTTTTTTAAAGGGAATTAAGCTACTTAGTTTGGTTATTTATTTATAGGAATTTACTCTTTCTTCTATATTTTATTATAGGAATCACACTTCTCTAACCAAAGGCATATCATCATTTATACACTAGTTTTTATTCCAAAGATTGAGTCATAATTGAAAAAGCCTCATCTCGCACGCATGATGATATAAGAAAACATTTAGTGTCTTGAAAAAGGTATGGAAGTGCTATTGGGTCATCTTTGTCTTGGGGTTCTTTCTTGCCGGGATTTTGGCTTTGTTTTGGGATTTTGTCTAGAGGTTTGGTTGCTATTTTGTGTTAGTGAAAATGGGAAAATGTGGGATTTTTCACATGTTTTGGGGTTTTGTTTTTGGTTACGTTTCTTTTTGTTTTGCTAGTTGTATGGTGGCTGGGATTTTCAGGTTGGTAAAGGAAAGGAGGGATTTTTTGTTTTGTGTTAGTGAAGGAGGGATTTTTGGGGTTCTATTTTGAAGGCTTGCAGTGAGGTTGTATGGCGTTTAGGGGTAGGTGTTGAAAGGAAGATACTTTTTTTATGCTACTTGTTATAAATGTAATTTACGCTACTTTTTTTTAGAGGGTATTATTATATATTTGATGTATCATGTTAATAGTTACCCAATTTAAACCTGACATGAAGTGGTTGTTATCTAAGAAATTATTGTAAAAAAATTTATTTGTAACATAAATTATATTTATCATTTGTATAATTCTATGTGAAATTCAATTTACATTTTTTTTTTATAATTATTAATTTACTACTCCATAAAAAATGTTACATACATTTTTTCAGTTTTAAGGGTAGTTGATATCTTCGAAATTTAAACTCTTTTTAACTTTTATTATGGATGTGCAATAAGTGGCTAACTATTAGGATTAAAACACTACATTTTAGGATTAAAATTGATCCTTTTACCGTAAAAGAAATATATTTGAAATTTAAACTCTTTTTAAGTTTTGTTATGGATGTGCAGTTAGTGGCTAACTTTTAGGATTATACAGTACATTTTAGGATTAAAATTGAATCTTTTACCGTTAAAGAAAAAAAAAATGGTAGTTGCTAAATTTTAAATATAAGCTATTTCCACTTTTTGTTATGGATGTGTAGAAGATGACTAAATTTTAGGATTAAAACACAACATTTTAGAATTAAATGAGAAGTTTTTAACGTGGGGAGTGTTATTGTTTTTAACATGTATAAATCGTACATTAAACAAACGTGGGAGACTGGTAATTTTATCCAAAATTTTTAAACATGTAGTTACCTACAAATGTTTTTTGTTTTTAAACTTTGAATTTGAAAAAAAAAAAAAAAAGGGTGGTCGGTGGTTTTTTTTGGATAGAATGTGGGATTTAAAAAAAAAAAAGTTTAATCTGAATTTTTTAAACGTGTAGTTTTTCTTTTTTTTGATAAACTTTTAAATAAAAATAGGGGTCACATCAATTCCTCACGTTAATCTTTTAAATTTCCCAAAAATTTAGCCTTTTATTTTCTTTCAAAATAAAATATCCAAAAAATTAGGTTTTCTTTGATATTTCTTTTTCACTTTTTTTTTTTAAAATTTTATTTTGTACCAATGAGGTTTTTTTTTTTTTTTTCTTTTTTTTTCTTTTGGGAATGCCATTCCCCCACGAGTTGTACTCAGCATCGGTCATGGAGTGTGGGGCAAGCATGAACTCTAGAGGATCCATCAGAATTTGTGGGTTATCTCTACCCACCAGTTGACATCGCACCCTTTCTTCCAAGTAGAGTGTCCTAGAGCCCGCCCCTTCAAAGGGCCGGGTAATCTCCGAAGCAATGATGGCAGCAGCTTCCAAATCCGACGAAGCAAGAAGGGCTGGCCGGCCCATGTAGTCCAATTGACCTATGATGATACAAGGTTAGAAGAAGAGTATCCTAAGAGAAATGCATGAAGAAGCATGAAAACTAAAACTCTTAAACTTACCTCATCCGAAGTTAACCCAGCAAGGTGGGCCCTCACTTGAGAGAATTCCCTCAAACTTAGATCAGTGCCCGAAGTTATGAGGCCATATCTAACAATCCACCACTACAAAAGGAAGCACAAGCCACAAGTTAGATGTAAGATGACAGATGCAAGATGATAATTTTCAAGACTACAAGCTACAAGTGGAAATACAAGAAATGGCAAGAGAACTAACCTCAAGGAGCTTCCAAGGCCCCACAAGCTACCGCAAGGTGCCCTGGCTAAGAGTGTTGTGGGTAGAGTAAAGATAGGCAAGACATGCTTGCTCCCAGTTGGCCCTTCGTGCCTCTGCAAAGTCTTGATAGAGGGCCAGCCACCTTAAGGACACTGTTTGCCCACCATTAGTGAAGAGATAAGCTCCTAACAAGTGTAGAAGAAAATCCTTAGCCATTTGAACACACTCCTCCATAGTCCTTTATGGGAGAAGCATGTAATTCGACACCAAGTCAAAGTAGTGGATGGTCTCGGTGGAGTACTTCCTCCCCAACATGTCAAGACCTAGTTGAATGCTCGACACATCGTCCAAGCTAATGATGGCCCCTTCAAAGCTAAGGCCAGTCATGCGGTAAAAGTCATAGGGAGTCATCGTCCCGCTCACCAAGGTAGCACTTGCGGACCTTTCCGGCAGAAGACCAAGGATAGGCTCAAATCCCACTTCCCAGATGTAATCCCTCATTTCAGGAACGAGGAGGTTATAAAATTCCACCACCTTGTTGGTGTTCCCCTACCAGCATAAGGGGATAAGGATTGCAAAAGAAGAAGATAATATTAGATTCTTGATTCAAGCGAAAATGATGAAAAATGATGTTTTCGATGCAAGAATAAAGATAAAAAGAAGGATGCAGTGATGTTCAGATGCAAAAATGACAAAAAGGGGTATTGGAATTGCATATAGAAGTGAAATAGTTGAAAGAGAAGTGAAAATGGGTAGAGTAAGGCCTCTGACAAGCGTCTTACATACGTAGGTCAAGGCCCACATACGTAGACAGGACCCCATGTATGCAGGCCCATCCCCACGTTTGCAAAGCCTCAAGAACAGACCTGCATACGCATAAGTCCAAGTTGCGTATGCAAGCTTGAGCCCATGCACATAGAAGCATAGACAAGAAGAGTCCTTTAACATTCCCGAGCATGTATCATCCAAAATCAAACCTAAACATGTTCCTACCCCTCCTAATGTGTCAAGTTTTCATCTAAACCCATCCCACAACAAAACCCAAGCATTTACATGGCCAAAAACACATCAAAACAGAAGATCGAAGAGAAACTTGAAAATGGAAAAAGTTTGAAAAACTTACATAGGGATGTGATTCTCTGGCCAGTATGTCAATGTAGGAGGATCCATCAATCTCACTACCTCACTCCACTGGGTGAGGAGAAATGCATCAGAGGAAAGGATGTAAGAAGTCTTCTTGGCCTTGGGTGCCATTGGAGGCGATGAAAAGAGTCTAGAGAGAAAATGAGAGAATGAGAGAGCTTTGAGAGAATAGGAGAATTAGAGGGTGTGAGGAAAAGAAAGGAGGAAAGTTTTTATAGAAAAAGAAAAAGAAAGAGAGAGAGAGAGAGAGAGAGAGAGAAGTTGAAAAGTTATGAAGAAAATGAAGAGATGAAGGTGATGAAGAGAATGAAGAAGAAAAAGAAATGGTTGGTAACCATTGGGAAAATAAAGAGGCAGGAACACTAAACTACGTGTAGTTTTTCATGAACAGTTAAAAAAAAAAAAAAAAAAAACTCAAGATTGCCCAAATTAGGCATAAAGTCACCAGGGACCCCCTAGTAAGCATTATAGGAGAAGAAGACTCTTCCCTCGATAAAACATGTATACCCCAGAACCATTTCTAGTAGATCACATAAATTCAAGTACACTATCCCCAGTAAGGAAGCAGAAGATTCTCCCTTAATGGATCAAGTATATCTAGAACATCATCCCTATGGAGGAGGCAGAAGATTCTTCCTCGATGGACCCAAGCATATTTAAACAATCCCTAGTGAGGAAGTAGAAGATTCTTCCCTCTTGGATCACACATCTACAAAGTAACACTACTCATCAGCAAGTCCATTTCTACTACTTCTCAGCAAGTTTCTCATCCCCAAGTAAGAGGCAAAAGATTCCTCCCTATACATACCTACTCCTCAATGAGTTTTCACCTCCCCTAGTGGGTCCAACAATCAAGACTATTCATGCACATATCCTCTGGAATTGAACATGCAGACATAGTAGAAAAAGGTAAAGATAGAGATAAAGAAAGAGACCAAGGTTAACCTGGGGTAAGAGCCTCACCAAAAAAGGTAGAGAAAGAAGTGAAGGAGGCAAGATAAGCGAGTCACCTAGAGAAGTTTGAGACAAGAGCCCCGAATAGACACCACAGAGACCGTATCCTTTTATTGTTTGTTGGGTTAACTTAAAGAGCACCGTTCTTTGTTTTTTTTTTTTTTTTTACTTTTTAAGTGACTCTAGGATAGTGAGTCACTCGCCATTTGCTTGCAAGTCGTAAAACAGGTTTTAGGATAGTAAACATGTCGTTGCTTGTTTCCCGAGCAACAAAGGTGGGACTTCAGACATACAAATCCCATGCAACTCTCTAGAGTTGTACCTCACCCCATGTATGCGTGATGTGTGCCATGCGTGTGGGTTGGGCCTGAGCTGTACGTTGAAACAAAATGGTTTGTCTCTTATTTTTTTGATTCCGTTAATGTAGCTCACGAATCAAAACAGGGGCATCTGTAGACACTGCATGTTGTACCCTTTACGACTCGAACTCTTGTTCCCTAATGATGCTCAAACTCTAAGGCCCAAGGCCGAGTTAGATCCCAATCAAACATCAAATTGACTTAAGGAGTGTTAAAATAGAAAATATAATTTTTAAAATGCGCAAAAATCTATTTTTGGGAAATAAATGACCAAAGAGGCCCTCGACCCACGTACGTGGGCAGCATCCTATGTACGTGGGCCAAAGCATGCGTATGCAAGCCTACTCCTTCGTACGCAGCTAGGATTTCAGAGACATAAAAAAAGCAAGTTTTTTCGCAATAATGGCTAAGGTTTGAATGGCTAAGTTTTTTCACCATTCCAAACCCCATTTTTATCCCCTATATAAAGCCTTACATGGTGCATTTTCAAAACATAGAAAATCCTAAGGGAAAACCTAAGATTCATTAGAAAATATTAAATCAAAAGGGAGTTTTTCACAAAACACCTTCAGGTTATTTTTATCTGATTGGGACATTTTCTGGCTCCAATCCTTTGACTTTAAAGTTTCTAATCACTGTTTTATTAAATTGTGATAGATTTGAATGAGGTGAACAGTAAAAAATAAATCTTGAAGAGCTTTTTGTTTAAGGTATCCCTTAAACCCCTTCTTTTTCTCTTTTGTATTTAATATTTGTTTTAGCCTGTTTTATTGCTTAGTTTATATTTATGCATGTTTGTTTAGGTTAGTTTTATAGTTCTTTTTATATTCGGAGCATGTTTGGTTGTTAGAATTAGGGTTTTCGTTTCTGCTCTATTTCTTTACTAGTTCGTTTCTGGGTTGGGGTTTTAAACAACCCTGAGCGAGTATGCCGCAAGCATATGTACGCAGGTCAAATCCTATGCACGTGGGATTTGGCCTGCGTACACAGGCCATTGCCAAGAAGCCCTAACTCAAGTTTTTGCTTTGTTTCATTTGTTTGTTTTATATGTATTGCCTCCGTTTAAACCCTTTTCACATGTATACATGAATCTGAGTCTCTGCTTCACATGCTTTATTTGTTTTTTATCCCTCATATGCTAGATTAGGGTTTTCTTTCGTTTTGATACCATAAACATGCATTCACATGTATCACATGTCCATACATGATGCCATATGTGCTGAGTTGCTGCAAGGTAAGTAAAGGTAGGTCATGCATTAATATGAACATGCATCTTTTGTGATGAATATGTATATATGATGTTTGATTTTGAGTATGGATGTTTATATGATCTTATGATTGCCATTATTAAGTTGCTGCCTTGATTTATTGCTGGGATGTATGATATGATAGGGTTTTCACATGCTAGATGAATGCTAAGGTTTGTATATGTGTGTGTTTGGGTTCTTTATGCTTTAGGGTAGATAGGTATGTGTTTTGGGATGAATGATGCCATGATTGTATGTTTATATGTATGCTAGTGTGTGTGTGTGTGTGTGTGTGTGTGAGTTTAGGATATAAGTATTGAATGTGATTTTATCGAGTTTATGACGTAAGACACAATGATGGGAGGCTAACCTTAGGGTTGGGCGGTCTTGGGTGCTAACACCTTTCCAAGAACGTACCTAAACTCCGAACCCATATCTATGGTAGTAAGATCAAAAGTTCTTCCTCAAAAGGACGCTATATATATAATTCCTAGACCATTGCAAAAATTAGGTGACTCTAACACTCCAACCCTTGTGTCCACAATAGAAACTATATTTACCATTTCTATAATTCTATGTAAAATTCAATTTACATTTTCTTTTAAGTATTAATTTACTACATCAAAAATGTTACATACCTTTTATCGGTTTTAAAGGTAATTGATAAATTTTAAATTTAAGCTCTTTTTAACTTTTGTTATGGATGTGTAGTAAGTGGCTAAGTTTTAGGACTAAAAAATTAAAATTCTGGATTAAAAAAAAATTAATAAATGTTATTAATTTAAAAAAAAAAAAAAAAAAAAACGTGTATCTACTGCCATACATAAAATTTTAATTTTAAGCTTTTATTTACTTCTGTGATGGATGTGTAGTAAATGGCTAAATTTTAGGATTAAAACACTATCTTTTAGGANTTTTTTTTTTTTTTTTTTTTTTTGCTATATTCTTTTCGGTGTTCTTTTTCATTCTATACGGATGATCTTTGTTTTGAATAGAATTATTGATGTAGGTTACCATGGGATAAGGATAAGTATTTTTAAACTTTGAATTTGAAAAAAAAAAAAGGGTGGCCGGGTAGTGTTTTTTTGGTAGAATGTGGGATTTAAATAATATATATATATATAGTGTAATCTGAAATTTTTGGACGTGTAATTTTTCTTTTTTGATAAGCTTTTAAATAAGGATAGGGGTCACACCAATTCCCCACGTTAATCTTTTAAATTTTCCTAAAATTTAGCTTTTTATTTTCTTTCAATATCAGATATCCTAAAAATTAGGTTTTTTTTATATTTCTTTTTCACATTATACATATATATGTATATATTATGTACAGATGAGGGTTTTTGTTTTGTTATTTTCTTTTCTGCGTTCTTTTTCGTTTTGTACTGATGATTTTGTTTTGAATAGAATTATTGATTAGGTTACCGTGGGATAAGGATAAGGTATTTTTAAACATAGATTTTTTTTAAAAAAAAAAAGAAAAAGGTGGCCGAGTGGTGTTTTTTGGATAGAATGTGGGATTAAAAAAAAAAAGTTTAATCCAAAATTTTTGAACGTGTAGTTTTTCTTTTTTGATAAACTTTTAAATAAGGATAGGGGTCACACCAATTCCTCAGTTAATCTTTTAAATTTCCCAAAAATTTTGCTTTTTATTTTCTTTCAAAATCAATATCCTAAAAATTAGGTTTTATTTTATATTTCCTTTTTCACATTATGCACAAATGAGGGTTTTTTTTTTTTTTTGTTATATTCTTTTCCGCATTCTTTTTCATTATGTATAGGATGATTTTTGTTTTGGGATAGAATTATTGATAGGTTCGTGGGATAAGGATAAGGTATTTTAAACTTTGAATTTGAAAAAAAAAAAAAAAAAAAAAAAAAGGTGGCCGTGCTGGGTTTTTTTGGATAGAACGTGGGATAGTTTTATTTGATTTTATTTTTTTCAAAATAGGGGTAGCTTTTTTTGGATGAAACGTACGACTTGAAAATTGTCATAAAAAACAGAACAACAACACCACTAAAAAGAAAAAGTGTGTATGCACATCTAGAGCCTTCCTTAAGAAAAAAAATTTATAATAAAACAACTAAAATTTGAGTCTTTTACCGTAAAGAAAAAAAAAAAAAAAGATAGCTGCTAAATTCTAAATATAATATCTTTTTTACTTTTGTTATGGATGTGTAGTAAGTGGCTAACTTTTAAGATTAAAACACTACATTTTAGGATTACAATTTAGCTTTTTACCATAAAAGAAAAAAAAACATGTATGCACATCTGGAGCCTTTCTTAACAAATAAATAAATAAAATAAAATAAAACAAAAAATTGACTCTTTTACTGTAAAAGGAAAAAAAAAGTAGTTAGAATTGCTATATTCTAATAAATATAAATGCTCATGAATTTAATTGTTGTATGTCGAGTATAATTGATAAGTCAAGTAGATCATAAATATGATACTATTATATTAATCATTTTTAGTATTATTAATGCAATATAATAAAAGTAGAGTCACTGGCTTACTAGAACTTGAACATGTCCTTAAAAAGGCGTGATTTTGTTTTAAAAGTGTGTGAAATGAGTACGGCAAATTTAATTAATTTTAACTAGAAATGAGTTTGTGGAAATAAAATAAACATTTTCTAAATTATATTTTCAACATATTGATCTAACAATTCATAATCTAAATTTAAATATATTCTAAAACTTCTACCTAAAATAATAATTTAATAATTTTAAGAAGTGTAACTTATTTCTCCTATTTTACTAAAAGATTATTACAATTACACATATTATTACAATTCTCACATGTGATTAATTTGTTCAAAATTAGTTCACTTTATTGAGGTTTTAATACACCCTATTTGTGACAAGGAAAAATCTATTAATTATTGTGTATGTATGTGCAACAACCACTATAAATTTAATTTAATTTTATGTAGAAATGAGTTTGCAAAATACAACGATCATGAATACCGATGACATAGAACGTCGTTGAGAGCGATGGAGATATTATGCTCGCTTGAGAATACAAGAGAAGACAATTACTCAAGACAAAGACAACAAACTTTGGGTGGTGATCACATTTTAGTGGGAGCCCAGCAAATTTAAATGAAGAAGATGTTGTGCATTCTAATTCAACATCAACAAACCCATCACTAATACCACCTAATCACAAGGCTAGACAAGTCGGCTTACACATATCCGTAACTTGGCACACAATATGCATGTTGGGGCTATGCAGGAAGTCAATGGTGAAATTATAGTTTTGTATCTTTAAACATTCTTCATTGCTTGGAATCTTATTATTTTAAGAAAATCCATAGTTTTTGCATGTTAGTTGTATGTCAATGTATACAAAGATACTAAGTTAATGTTTATAATATTAAATTAAGGTCTCCCTCCAACCTATCCAACTATAATGGCAAATGACTTTAAGGTTGGACCAAGTCATATAAATTCCGATGTTAATAATGGTAAGTTTTATATAATATACATAGCTTTCAACCATTCTATTTTTTAATAATTACACAAATTGAGCATTTATATAATTTAAATTACTACATTTTTAATCACAAAAATAAAACACTATCTTTTAGGATTAAACAAAAAATAATATCTGCCATACATAAAATTTGAAAAAAAAAAAAAAAAATACATGGATGTGTAGTTACTAAATTTTAGGATCTTTCTAAGAGCATTTCCTTTAGCAAAAATGTTATTAATTTACTACTTCATAAAAAAATGTTACGTATCTTTTTCTCTATTTTAAAGGTAGTTGATATATTTGATATTTAAACTCTTTTTTACTTTTGTTATGGATGTGTAGTAAGTGGCTAACTTTTAAGATTAAAACACTACATTTTAGGATTACAATTTAGCTTTTTACCATAAAAGAAAAAAAAACATGTATGCACATCTGGAGCCTTTCCTTAACAAATAAATAAATAAAATAAAATAAAACAACAAAAAATTGACTCTTTTACTGTAAAAGGAAAAAAAAAAAAGGTAGTTAGAATTGCTCATATTTATTCTAACAAAATAAATATGTGTTAGAATTGTCACGAACATGAATTTAATTGTTGTCAAATAGGTCAGGCCCGAGTACAATATTATAATTATAATTGAACCATAAGTCAAGCAAATTAGTCATCATAAAATTATCGAATAACACTATTATTATTAATTCAATATAATATTATTTTTTTAGTTTTATTATTAATGCAATATAATAAAAGTAGAGTCACTGGCTTACTAGAACTTGAACATGTCCTTATAAAAAGGCGTGATTTTGTTTTAAAGTGTGTGAAATGAGTACGGCAAATTTAATATAATTTTAACTAGAAATGAGTTTGTGAAATAAAATAAACATTTTCTAAATTATATTTTCAACATATTGATCTAACAATTCATAATCTAAATTTAAATATATTCTTAAAACTTCTACCTAAAATAATAATTTAATAATTTTAAGAAGTGTAACTTATTTCTCCTATTTTACTAAAAGATTATTACAATTACACATATTATTACAATTCTCACATGTGATTAATTTGTTCAAAATTAGTTCACTTTATTGAGGTTTTAATACACCCTATTTGTGACAAGGAAAAATCTATTAATTATTGTGTATGTATGTGCAACAACCACTATAAATTTAATTTAATTTTATGTAGAAATGAGTTTGCAAAATACAACGATCATGAATACCGATGACATAGAACGTCGTTGAGAGCGATGGAGATATTATGCTCGCTTGAGAATACAAGAGAAGACAATTACTCAAGACAAAGACAACAAACTTTGGGTGGTGATCACATTTTAGTGGGAGGCCCAGCAAATTTAAATGAAGAAGATGTTGTGCATTCTAATTCAACATCAACAAACCCATCACTAATACCACCTAATCACAAGGCTAGACGAAGTCGTCGGCTTACACATATCCGTAACTTGGCACACAATATGCATGTTGGGGCTATGCAGGAAGTCAATGGTGAAATTATAGTTTTGTATCTTTAAACATTCTTCATTGCTTGGAATCTTATTATTTTAAGAAAATCCATAGTTTTTAGCATGTTAGTTGTATGTCAATGTATACAAAGATACTAAGTTAATGTTTATAATATTAAATTAAGGTCTCCCTCCAACCTATCCAACTATAATGGCAAATGACTTTAAGGTTGGACCAAGTCATATAAATTCCGATGTTAATAATGGTAAGTTTTATATAATATACTTATAAAGCTTTCACCATTATTTTTTTTTATATATAATTACACAAATTGAGCAATTTATATAATTACATTACAGTTACAGAAAGAATTGTAGGAGTTGAAAACATAGTTGAGTAAAACCAAGGGGATGCCTACAAAGAACAAAGTTCGTTACTCAATGTCACCATTTTTATTTTCAATTTCATGTTTATATCATTCTATAAAGCTTTCACCATTATTGTTTATATATAATTACACCAATTGAGCATTTTCTATAATTACATTGTAGATGTAGAAAGAATTGAAGAAGTTGAAAATATAAATGATCAAAATCATGAGGATGACTACAGAGAACAAGGTTTGTTACTCAATGTCACTATTTTCATTTCAATTTACATGTTTATCATTATCAATTTTATTATTTGTTAACACACTGCATATTCGAAACATTATTTATATTTTGCTTATTTCACAACATAATATTTAGTACAACTTTTAATATTTTCTTTCACAACTATCATAACACTCTTTATCACTAATTTTTTCCTTAAAATAAAAATTAGGTGTTGACAACACATTTGATGGTACTGCACATGTAATAAATTGTATGCGAGACAGATACAACTATGCAAAGGATTTTAAAGAAGGTATAAAGACCATTAAGTACCAACTACCACAACCAAAGACATGTCGCTTTTGTAATGCCCCTTTGTTCCATAGAAAGACATTCTCGATGTGTTGCAAGGATAAAAAAATATCCTTACCCAACATACTGCTTTTTCCTAAATTTATGGAGCTCATTTGTGAGCAAACACCTTGGGGCAGACATTTCAGGCAATATATACGGTTTTACAACAACATGTTTGCATTTACCTCAATGGGTGTGCATGTGGATGAAAGCGTGGCCTCGAATAGTCGAGAAATATATACATTTCATGCCCAAGGTGCCATCTATCATAGACTTGGTAGTCTTTTACCACATACACCTCTAAGTGTACGACATCTACAATTGTATATATACGACACCGATCTTGAAATACAATGTAGAATGTCTCAATCTGTAGAAGCTCACGAAGATATCGTGCAACTTATTCAAAGGATCTTAGACATGCACAACCCATTTGTGGAGAGATTTTGTCAACTATCTCGAAGTCCAAATTTACATCATGTAAAGTCCTCATTAAAGAAAAACCTCTAAACCAACCTCAATATTGCCTTTCCAGAGATTCCTAAGTGGCAACTATTATTGTAGGAGGAGAAGAAGCTAGACATTTAAGTGGTAGAGAAATTTTGGTTCAAACATTTGTTGGTAATTTGATCAATGTTCAAGATACAGTAGGCTTTTATAATCCATTGCAATACCCAATACTTTTTCCATTTTGAACATATGGATGAGATATCAACACACACGAACCTAATAGAAATAAAGTGTCATGTCACGATTATTATGCATACATCCTTCAGATAATAGTTTTATTATTTTCAATCTATTACTTCAAAATGCCGCTTACACTGTAAAATAACTGAACCTATATCTATTTTTACTAATGTTGAAGATTCGTGATGATGCTCTATCAATGATTTGGTATGGACGACGCCTTTCACAACAGTATGTTGCTAATAATTATGTAAAAATTGAAACACACAAGCTTAGGTGGTTTGAGTACAATTAAGATTCTATTAGGGCAGATCTGTACCGAGGCCTAAAAGATGCTTTCCATGAAGGAGAGAGTGATACTGGTAATGTAAACTTTACACTTGAAATTTACATTACTTTATTAATGGTGAATTAGTATCAATATTTATTAATGACCCCACCTTTTCATCTTATATTTAGGAAATGTTAGACATAGGAGTGATATTGGGTTGGGTCGGGTCAGGTTGGGTTTACTGTGACTCAAAACCCAACCCGATAGAAATCAGGTTTGGTTGCCTGAAACTTGACCCAATCTAAAAAATCGGGTCGATTTTTCTAGTCTCGAGTCGAGTCTCGTGTTGAAATTTTTTTTTTTTAAGTGATAATGGCAAAATATTCGTATGCCTCATTTGAGCCATACAGTCTCAATCATTATAAGTACTCAAATAACTAAAACGTCTGAATAAAGTCATAATTTACAAGGAGCTTCATTTACCATGCTAAAAGCTATCTGTACCACATCTCAATTTCTTTGCCTATCACAATTACACCAAGAAACAAAGACATACATAAATAGAAAGTTATTATAGACCTTCTCAGCTTCCACATATCAAATAATGCAGAGACCATTTACAATAACCCAATAAGAAAGATTTGATTTTTAACCATCTGATCAGCCATTATCATACAAAAAAACAAAAATTTATCAACTTGGTCCTTGAAAAATTGAGCTAATCTTTGTTGAGTAAGTGACTCTTAACTGATCAAGTTGTTAAAAAACTTTCCTTTGATGTGACCATATTAGTCCAATTAAAAAAAAAAAAAAATGAGACTAACCCTTATTTTGCTTGAGCAAATGCTTCTACGAACAAGCTCCACAAGTCGCCAAGCAATAAAACAAAGAATAGAAACTAACCAATCAGTCAAACTAGTTAGCGTGCTAGAGAAAGTGTACCTAAGTGAAACAGTGAAGAGTGATTTCTGGAAGAGGGAAGAGGATAAAAAGAACCAAGCACAATTCCATAACAGAACCATCATTCACATCTTCAAAGAAAACCCAAATCATCCAATATTGTCAAAAAAATCAATAATAAAAAAACCTGAATTCATCAACCCAAATCATCCAATATTGTCAAGAAAATCAATAATAAAAACCTGGATTCTAATAATAAAATAACCTTGATAGGCCAAGAATTGTATTGACCTCTTGTGTAAATTAACCAATTAATTAGCCAAGTAAATTAATTAAGTCAATTAACATGCAATACGCATGATAACACAAACAAATTATCAATTAAGTTAAATGTAGCGGAAAATAAATTTGACACAGGTAATTTGTTTACGAATGGGAAAAACCACCAAGGTAAAACCCCATTAGGTGAATTTAAGATCTCCACTCTCGAGAATCCACTATTATCAAAACAAGCGATTACAAGTAAATGAATCTCAGTACTTTATACTAACTTACAGTTGAATCCTTACCCCAATACACAATTGAACTTGTAATGTAGTGATAATCTTTCCTTTCAATGCACAGCTCCAAGTACGTGACTAACCAATCAATGCGTGGATCCTAGTACGTGACTAACACACCAACTTGAGAAAGATATTGGCTGCAAAGTTCTTCAGTTCATCCACGTAATGAAGATCAATAAGCTCCTTGGTTTCAAAACCCTATGGCGTATAAACACAGCAGCTTCTTCAAGAGAAAGATAAACTAGGGCAAATTGTCTCCAATCACAATATGCATCGATAATACCTTTGCATTATCTAAGACGGCCCTTAAAATAATCCTTATATATGTCTAGGGTTGTGAGAAAAGAAAACTTAAACACATAGCTTGGATATGCGTGAAAAACATATCTTAAAATTTGAATTTCGTAATTCTTGATACATATAGCTATCGAGCTATCTGTCGAGCTTCAAAGAATTAAATCTCGATAGATACAATTGTCGAGATATCTAGAGCTTTAACGAACAGTACTTCTTCACTTGATTCTTAGACAAATTTTCATGGCTTCAATACTTGGACTTGAACTCTTCTTCCTTGAAGTATTGAACACATCCTAGATCTATCCAATTACAAGTAAGAATCTCTTGAAACGTTGCTCTGGATGGTAGACCACACATTCTGACCTCTGCTTTGCTCAATCGAGAAGGCATTCCTCATCGGACCACCTTCCTGGACCCTCATGACTAGACCCCATTTCTTCATTCACTAATGTGGACTTCCATGACAGCGTTTACCTGTCCTCAGACTATTAGATGTCCTCGGATTGGGCCATCGGCCCAATATATATATATATATATAGTGGATGTTGTTTTAATTTTCCCTAAAGCGTGTAATTTTTTTTTTTTTGAGAGAGAGTTTCAACCTATGGCGTTCGCTCCTGATGATAGCTCTTTATCATCAGACCAAGACACCAATCAGTTTTTGATGTAGGCGGGGAATGAATCCCAGATCTCTTATTCAACCATTAGAGACTTTACCTAAAGCGTGTAATTGATTTGTTATAATTTATTATTAAATGCCATATGTAGGAATGATAGGCCTAATAGGGAAAATTAAAAACAACATCCAATATATATATATATATATATATGAGGAATGATATGTCTACAACATTTTTACAACAAATCCTAAGTGGTAGGTTGTTACTGGTTATTATTATTGAGGCAAAAAAGTAATCTTAGTATTAATTTAAAATTTGAACAAATAACAATTAACTACTTATGATTTGTTGTAAAAATATTGTAGACGTAGCATCTCTCTCTCTCTCTCTCTCTCTATATATATATATATATAACTTCTAATTAGACATTAATTTATTACAATAATGCAATGTGATAAATATATTAAATGCATAATGATTAACAATTAAAGCAAATTCCTTTTGTGGTACATATAATTAAAAAAAAAAAAAAGTATTCAAAAGGAAAGAATAGTCAATAACCTACTATTACACTTTACACGTACTTTAATGAGATTTTTTTTTTTTTTTTTTTTGAGAAGATAATGGGATAATCTTATATAACAACTAGATAAGAAATAGTCTAAAGGAAAATTAATAGAGCTTTCAAATATATTGGTAAGGAAGTGGCACATAAAACTCAAGTAAACATTGGGCCTTAGATTAGAATGGGTCTAGAACGTATCATTTCGGGATATGGGGCTCCACTACGGAGGCGCATATCCCGCATGGACCAAAGGTAAAGCAAGAAGTTGTTAGGAACACACTTAAGATCCCGAACCTCGGAATCCGACCTAATATGGCCCATGACCCTTGGTCCGAGCATGAGCAAACCACTAGAGTTGCTCAAGGTAAAGACCCATTGACTATACTGTCCACGTCAGCCCGTGTTCCCAGCTATCAAAGAACCTTTCTAAGCAACTCTAGTGGTGAAACACATAGTGAAGAATGTAACAATGACTATACTATCCACATGGTGATCTTCTTATAACATGTTTTATGTTTTGTTTTTAGATGGATTATGATACATTTAAATAAGATTGACATCATCAACCCTGTCACTATGAACTAAAGTTTATCTAAAGAGTACATCCAAATTGTTCTAATTGATAGTTATGATTTTTGGTTTGTGGGTTTTGTTTATTATCAGAAAGCAGTATAATTGGTGGTGGTGTATTAGAAGAGTGACAATAATTGTTAAATTTTTGTTTACCTTTATCTTTAAGTATCTATATATCTCACAATTCTTTTTTTTTTTTTTTTTTTTTTTTTTTTTTTCCTTTTTT
>NW_027069965.1:134417-285009 GCF_002906115.3 Quercus suber | reverse complement strand
ACAAAGGTGATTTTGGGGAGAGACTAACCCCAAAGTAAACTGTCACTCTCGCATTTAATGCACTCAACTAACCCCCCTGACCGCATTAATGGGGAGGTAACCCCTTGGCAGGATAACGTTGATCAGAGTGAACCACTTGAGTACCGATAAGGCCTCTGATGGGACGGACGGTCAGAAGAAAGGCAAATAGATGATCAACAGATGGAAGAAGGAGATAGGAAGATGAAAACTATAAAAGAAAAGCTAGTAAAGTAAAAGACGAGGGGGGAGAAAAAAGGAGAGAACAAAAAGGTCTCCTCGGCCACAGGCCGAGGAGCATCCCCCCCATTTGTAAAGAAACTTAGTTTTTTATAAGGAAAGTTCATGCATGGTGATCGACGGCCAGCGCCTAAACCTTCAACCCACTCTCTATAAATTTATTGTTTGGACTTATTGGGCTGAAAACCCATCACTCAGGGTCAATCCAAATTCAGTCCCTACAATAATCAATTTAGAGTTTATTAGAGTTCATTCCCATCTCCCTTGTGATCAAATATACCAATACATATGGTTGATCTTAGTCGTTAATGGTGGTGGTCCCTGATCCTCCAGGAAAATCCTTATTGGACCTGACAAAGCAGCCCATTAATGCATTGGACCTTTTCTTGTAATTTTGTTGGGTTTGTTTGTTCCCAATTCACCGTCCTTCTATCTTGTTGGTATTGTGTCCCCTCAGTTTCCCAGTAATATAATTTGGGCCATCCGAACCAATCCAAATGAAGTGTGGGCTGACATGTTTCGGAAGAAATATCCGCTCAACTTCTTGTCATGGAAACTGCTCCTTTTGAAGCCCACAAAATCCTTAAAAGAATTGAGTCCTTTACGACAGAGGTCTTCTTCTCCCTTCCTTACAAGATAAATGCATCTAGGAAAACCTCTATCTACATTGGTTGGAAGCTCTTCAAAAAAAATACATTGGTTGGAAGCCACCTCCTTAAGGTTTTTACAAGCTTAACACCGACGGCTCAGCTTGTGGGAATCCAGGTTGTGCGAGTACTGGTGGTATCACCCGGGACTCTAATGGCTCTTGGATAGGAAATTTTTCTAGGAATATTAGCTTTACCCATTCCATGGCAGCTGAGTTATGGGGTCTTCGGGATCTCAATATTCGCAAGTTCATTATTGAAATTGATGCACATGCTGTTGTCAATGTTTTTACATCTCAAAACTCTCTGATTGATATAACTCACCATTGTAGTGCTCTTAATGTTATCATTGATTGTAGGTCTACCCTTCAGCTTTTTGAGGAAGCTCATACCAATCACATTCACCGTGAAGGAATTCATTGTGCGAACCTTTTGGCTAAGGATTTTAGTCATTTTACTCCCTTGTTGATTTTGTTTTGCATCCCTATCTCCCTTCCTTTATTTTGTACCAGTTTTTAGCGGACGCTTGGGATGTACTCCTTAATTTTGTTTAATTGAATCTCCAGTTCACCCAAAAAAAAAGGTTAACTTGCATTTAATATATTATTAAATAATATTTTTATACATTTTTCAAAAAACAAAATCAGAGTTATCAAACTTTACAACAAATATCTAAAAAAAACACACACATAATCACAATAATTTTGTATATGTAAGCTAATGAATAATTTACAAGTTCATTTTAAAAGAAGGGTAGGAAATTAAAGAACTCTACCTAGTAGATTACCCTAAGAAGATCTAAATTCATACTCCCTCCAAATTTGATTCTCTTTTTAAAAATTTTAAATAAAAAATGAATACTTTTAGCAGAATACCTTGAGATTTAAAGACAATGTCAAGTGCAAGTCATACACGACTAATAATTAGTTTATACCTAAAATATATGTTTCTTCTCTCTTGCAGTGTAGGTCCTACAATCGTATAGAACCCACACATTATGAGAGGGAAGATGCATATATAGTATATACACTTTCGTTCTAAAATAAAACAACATATTAGGCTAATTTTCAACAACTTTACTTTACTTCTCTTTAGTTCCCTTCCATCTAATATGGCCTAGTGATAAAAAAATACTTCTACCTATGACTATGGCCACCCTTCTAGTAAGTCATTAAGAGGCTGTTTGGTTCATTAATTTTTGAAACTCAATTCTCTGCTTTCATAACTTAATTCTCAAAAATGGTGGGACCCATTGCAAAATACTTGTTTGGCTGCACCAATACTCTGTTTCTATAACTCTGCTTTCATCTCTCAATTCTTTACTTTTTGAGTTATGAGTTGTGGAAATTGAAAACAACTTTTGGCTGTTTTTAGTTTCCATAACTCATAACTCAATAGCATTTTTGTAATTAAACACATAAGGGGGACCCACTGTCATAACTTCAGCCGCACCTTTTGACCACCTTTTCACTTTTTTTTTTCCTTTCTTCTTCAGTGGGTTCAGTCTTCTACTCCTGAGTTTTACCAAGTTTTTAATAATAACAGAGTTACCACCGTACACCCTTTGTGCGATGGTCACTTCATAAATATAAGTACTTGTGGAGTGTAGGGGGCAAAAGCCAGGGTTCAAGTCTTCGGGAGGGAGTCTAGAGAAACCAAGTTTTTAATAATAATAGAGTTACCACCACACATCTTTGATGCGATGGTCACTTCACAAGTATAAGTGCTTGTGGAGTGTGGGAGGCAAGGGTCAAGGTTCAAGTCTTCGAGAGGGAGTTTCGCACACATATACACTTAGATTAGACTAAAGTAGAATTCTATTTTGTATAAAAAAATAAAATAAAATAATAACAGAGTTAAGAAAACAAGTGCTCAGATGATCAATCATTACATACCTAGGGAAAAAATTTTGGCCGCTCATTTTTTTTCACAGCATGAGTGTGGTTCTCAACGACTCTTCTCTATTCATTTTTCAAAAAGAGATTGTGTTATTGGTAAAGTTAAAAAAAAAAAGCATTGCATAATTGATTAGGTTTTCCCGGTACACTTTATGTTTTTCCTAATGAAAACAAAAGTGGGTATCGAAATTGGGAAGTGATGCAGCACCAACCCACCAAACCTGTACTACTCAAATAACAAACTAAAACTCTTTTCTTTGTTATACAAATTTTAGATGATTCTTTTGTTCCATTGGAAATTTTTTATGTTTAACCTTAAACGTTGTAAGCTATTATTATTAGATAGTTACTTTATGCTACTATTCCGGACCTTAAACCATTTTTTCCGTAAATTTCAAGCACTTTTTATATAGGATGTGCAAATTTAACTACAAGACCTTTGATAAATGGTCTAAGTTATTAATTATTTATAGTATCATGTAATAATAATAACAATAATAAAAAGGTGAATGATTAATATAATGTTATAGATTTTATATTTTTAAACTCAATCAACTTTCTCCAAAAAAAAAAAAAAAAAAATCATACTGTATGAGTCATCAATATATGATATCTTGCTCTCATAATAAAAATCACCATATTAGGTAGACATTATAATTTCTTCTGTTGTATCTATAAAAAAAAAAAAACACTCCATTAAAAAGACTCACATTAAGTATCATATTTTTAATTAATAGACTCCTATTAAATTTCTAATGTGCTATTTAATTTAAGTAAAGGAAAAAGTTAAATACAGTTAAAAAACTGTGCATATATTTTATCCTTTGACCCATATATATATAATATTATTAATTCTATTTTATTTAAAAAGCAAAGGAATAGGAAATTCCATTTTTTTTTAAATCCTAATCCACTAAAATAAATAAAAGTGATATTAAGATCTGTAACATATCTCACAATATTTGACTTATGTAACTCAACTCTTCATATATGTAAGGAAGAGAACAACAAACTCACATAGACAGATCAACTGAAAAGAAAGGGAGAAAGAAGATCAAAGTAAAGAACTCTCTCATCTCTCTGAGCTTTGGTCAATTGGAGAAGTCATAGAATCTATTTTAATTCATCCATTGCCATGGAGAGCAATAGCAAATCAGAAACAGCAGGAAAAGTTTTAAGATGCAAAGGTTCTTTTGCTTCATTTACATTCCATTTCAATTAATTTATCAGCTTTAATTTCTATATTTTCTAGACTATTTGGATCTGTATTATTAACTATATGTTGTTTCTTTGTTTGCAACCCAAACAGCTGCAATTTGCAGAAATCCGGGAGAGCCACTTGTGATAGAGGACGTTGAAGTAGACCCACCAAAAGCTTGGGAGATTCGGATCAAAATTATATGCACAACCCTCTGTCACACTGATATCACCTATTGGAAAATGAAAGGAGTAAGTTCTTCCCACCATAGAAATAACAAATAGTGCACCTATCTAGTCTACTCAATACTATCCATTGTAAATTATCAAAAGTTTTAAATGGAATTAGTGCATTATCTCTCAAGGGACTTGTTGCAGCTTTTCCAAGAATTTTTGGGCATGAAGCAGTTGGGTAATTTTATATTACTTCACCTTTCCTTATTTCCATTTCCTGAATGGTTATTCTTCACGTAAGTTTCTAGCTTGTGTTATAGTTTTGGCTTTTTTGTTACATTCAATTTCTTTCTGTGGCGATAGTGTTGTTGAAAGTGTGGGAGAGCATGTAGAAGAATTTATAGTGGGGGATACAGTGTTGCCGGTGTTCCTACCGAATTGCAATGAATGCAGAGACTGCAAGTCTCAAAAGAGCAACCTTTGCACAAAATTTCAGAACAATTATCCCCCTAATATGCCTAGGGATGGCACTAGCAGATTTAGAGACATGAATGGTGAGATTTTGCACCATTTCTTGTGGGTGTCTAGCTTCACCGAGTATACAGTGGTAGATGTAACCCATGCTGTGAAGATTACTCCTGAGATTCCAGCTGATAAGGCTTGCTTGCTTGGTTGTGGAGTGTCCACAGGTTAGTCTCTGTAAATTTCTACATGAATTGATTACACACATTTTATAAACCATCAAATTGATAGGGCTGTACTAGGAAGTCATTGTCTTGTCCTTTTTTTTTTTGGCTATATTTGGCCAGAGTTTCGGATTGTACAATCTTTCAAAGAGTTTCAATGGAGTAACATTTTTCTGGTCGTATTCAACCGAATAATTGTTTCCTCTGGCCATCGGATAAATTTGGATTTTGGCCAAAAATAGTTGAATATGGACCACAACCAACCAGCTATGTTGTGTGAAGTGGTATCTTCCCCTTAGCAAAAGGGCAAAGTGGTATCTCCCCCTCACGGTCATTTGTTCGAGCCTAGATTGAGCTTAGAGTAGAGTTTAGGTTATCAAGATTTCTAAACTTTACATATCTCCCCCTTGCCATAAGGGCTTGGCAGTATCATGAGCTCGTGTTTGTTCATTTGAGCCCAATGGTGAGCTTGGAGGTAGAGTTTAGGTTATTAGAATTTATAAAATATAAGGGGCCACAACTCACCACACAAATAAGAAAGTTTTATAANTTTTTTTTTTTTTTTTTTTTCTTCACTGGGTTCGGTCTTCTCTTGGGTTTTTTTTTTTTTTTTTCCTTTCTTCTTTTTCACTGGTCGGTTTCTCTGGTTTTTTTTTTTTTTTTTTTTACTGGGTATGGTTCTTCTTCTCCTGGTTTTTTTTTTTTTTTTCTTCAGCTGGGTTCGGTCTTCTCCTGGGTTTCTTTTCTTTCTTTTTTTTTTTTTTTTCTTCAGTAAGTTCAGGTTTCTGGAGACTAAAAAAAAAAAAAAAAAAGCTGCATTTGTGATAGTTATGGGACCCACAAATAGTGTGAAAATATATGAGTGATGGAAAGTGAGTAATGGTGCCTAACGGGTGTGAAAAATTAAGTGATGAGTGATGAAAATTGAGTGATGAAAAAAATTCATCCAAACAGCCTCTAATCATTTCATGCAAGGGGTACATGCTTATCTCTATCATAATGTCTATAAATTCACATGTAATGAAAGAGAATGTATATATTTAATACATGAGATAACTTATCCTCAATGCCTTCTTGATTGTACGGGCTGATTGTAATTTCTAGTAATGGACCCTAGATCTAGCCTCTGTGGACTTATGAGAGTGGGCGCAATGACTCTTTGGGCTGGGTGGCTTCTTATGGGTCAGCCAAGCACATCTTACTTCCAATATATTATTTTTAGAATGATGAGACATATAAGGCTTGTTTGGTTTGAGCAAATAATGGTGTATTTTGTATTCATTTTCAGTTTTTATGGGACGCATAACTAAAAATTTTGTTTGGATTTGTATTTGTTTTCATTTATCATTTTTAGTATCTAAAAAAAGGATTTGAATACAAAAACTGAATAAAACTTTTTGATGTTTTCATTTTCTTGAAAATGAATATAGTGCCATTTCGTAAAAAAATCAAATATGTGAATTCCATTATCACTAACTTGTCACATCAAAGAACACACTCTCTCTATTTGTTGGTGGTTGTCAAAAAAAAAAAAAAAATAAGTGAAGGGGAAGACAAAGCAGAAAATAATACCAAACAAAAAAATAGATGGAAACAAAAAATGAGTACAAGATTTGAGTATAGAAAATGAATACAACTTGAACACAAACCAAATAGGCCCATAGCATCTCTTAAAATTATATATATATTTTAAATATTATATAATAACAAATTTCGTTAGTGCTCAAAATGCTGAAACAGATGCCTACATTGTCATAAAATTTTCAGGTCATTTAGAGTGAAACCTTTTCTCACTCGGTAGCTAGACCTATAAATGGTGGGAACTTTGGTAGGGTTCAAATTCCATTAGTCAATGTCATAATAAGATAACGATTGCCATAAATCAGCTTGGCAAGATAAGTGACAAATTAATGATCATCCAACAGTAACATTTTTCATGAAATATTTAAAATGTGTTTAAGGAAGGTCATGCATATTAAATGGAGGTGGGGTCGATGAAGATCCTGACCACCTCTAATTTCTCAGCCATTTCTTTTTAAAGAAAAATTTGAGACGTTTTTCGAGTTCATTAGTAATCAATATGAAGTAAAACAATAGAGAACAAGTCTAGAGAAACCAAGTTTTTAATAATAACAGAGTTACCACCGTACACCCTTTGTGCGATGGTCACTTCATAAATATAAGTACTTGTGGAGTGTAGGGGGCAAAAGCCAGGGTTCAAGTCTTCGGGAGGGAGTCTAGAGAAACCAAGTTTTTAATAATAATAGAGTTACCACCACACATCTTTGATGCGATGGTCACTTCACAAGTATAAGTGCTTGTGGAGTGTGGGAGGCAAGGGTCAAGGTTCAAGTCTTCGAGAGGGAGTTTCGCACACATATACACTTAGATTAGACTAAAGTAGAATTCTATTTTGTATAAAAAAATAAAATAAAATAATAACAGAGTTAAGAAAACAAGTGCTCAGATGATCAATCATTACATACCTAGGGAAAAAAATTTGGCCGCTCATTTTTTTTCCACACAAATAAGAAAGTTTTATAAAGTGTTAAAAAAAAGTTTTTTGGCTTCTTCTTCTTTTTTTTTTTTTTTTGTCTTTTTTTTTTTCCAAATAATCTAAAACTTTTAGATTTTTTGAAAATAAATTAATTTTTGGTTTTTTATCACAAACATTAAAGTTATCAAAAATATTATCTTTTGATAGAAACTATACAAATAAATTACCACAAATAAGATGTTTTCTATATGAATAATTAGTCAAATAGTTTTTTTTTTTTAGAGACACTTTCAACCTATGACGTCCGCTTCTGATAATAGATCTCTTATTCAACCATAAATTTTTTTTATCAATTGAACTAATTAGAACACACTAAATAATTTCTCAATATAAAAAAGATTTATATTTTGATAGGAAAATTTTTGAATTACGGAAAATATAGTGTGTCACAATTAATATCATTATCATTAAATTATTGCTTAAACACTAATTAATGTTAATAAAATAAAAAATAATGTTGTGATTGTTATAAAAAAAGATTGTATTTATTAAATTTGTGTAAGTGTGCGGTAGCATTACTCGAAACCATCTTTCAAGAGTGAATCACACCTGTCATGTTACCACCAACCATCAAAATCATTGATGCCGCACCACCAAGCCTTTTATGGTGAGCCCCACATTCCACTAATTGTGTTGTTAAATTGTAAAATTATTAAAATAATAATAATTGGATCACATGATGTTTTAAAATCTTTTGGTTCCCTACATTTTTTTCCCCCAATTTTCTGTGTTATTTGCGAAGTGGAGGAGGTTACTACCAAAGTTATAAACAGGTTCTTACATAAATTTTTTTCTTTTTAAAGCTTCTAAACAGGTTCTCCTGTGGTTGCAGGAATTGGAGCAGCGTGGAAGGTAGCTGAGGTGGAAGAGGGATCCACGGTGGCTATCTTTGGGCTTGGACCAGTTGGACTTGCGGTATGTAAGTAAAAGTCTAGTATTAAAAAAAATGTTCACATTTTCCTTGTCATAATTGTGACGTGATAGAGTGTGATTGGTGAAGAAAAAATGATGGGTTTTTATGTAAGTGAAGGTTAACTGTTTATAATTTGCCACGTCAAAATTGTAGAATAATTTGTGATCCTTTATTTATTTATTTTTTTAAATACAATGGGTCCGTTTGGATTCAGCTGAAAACTGAAAACTGAAAATACTGTAACAAAATAATATTTAAATGTGTGAATAGTACCAAGGGACCTATTTTTAATGAAAAAGTTGATAAAAATTGAGAATTGTGGGACCCGTGAACAGTGCTCGGTGCACTGTTCATTGGCCGAAAGTCAAATAATGCGGCTATTGTTCATTAAACAGTAGCCGCACTACACCTGAAACTCTTGAAAACCAAAAAAAAAAAAAAAACAGAAAACGCAAAACGCAAATGCCACACCCAAACGCTCTCAAGATGGAATTTCTACTCTAACTTAATCTAAGTGTATGTGTGTGTGAAGTTTTTTCCTGGAGACTTGAACCCTGACCCTTACTCTCCACATCCCAAAAGTATTTATATTTGTGGAGTGATCACTGCACCAAGAATGCGCGGTGATTAATTTGTGATCTTAAAACTACTCGTCATGTAAATAAATTTATTTAACTCAATGACTAGTCAGCTTGCAGATCTTGCTCTATGTTTCAAAGTCCACGGTTGGAAAAATTATTAGGTCCACTAAGAAGATTGTTGATGTGGTCTTTCCTGACCTCCCAACCAGTAAAATATTATTATTTATGCAAATGTAACATTATCTAGTAATTTTTATTTTTTATTCTTTGTGCTGATTAGGAGGTTCACTCACACATTTACATATATGAATTTATCTCATTGGTTAGGAGGGAGTCGTCCTCTTGGTGGACCTAATATTTCCTCCCACAGCTTGCCCATGTTGGGTTCCAACGTCCATAAAAAATCGCAACAAAATCCAGATTCACGACACGACACAAGAGACCCAAAAAGAAAAAACAAAACCAGGATGAAAAAATAATAAAAAACGTTCTGAACAAATTTGATCGTTACAGAATACAGACAAATCAAGATTGGGCCAACTAGGTGACTTTTTAGAAGTTATAAGATTTTTTTTTAGATCGCAGATGGTGACTTTTCGCAGAGGAAATGGATATCAAAATCCACTAAATAATTGATGCCGAAATGGGGAAAAAAAGAATTAATACCTAACAAAAGTCATTGTAATTTTAAATGAATTTATGAAGCACAAATTGATGACAGGTTGCGGAGGGAGCAAGACAAAGAGGAGCTTTAAAGATTATTGCCGTTGATTTGAACCCTGAAAAATTCGAAATAGGTAAGCTGTCTATTAATTGATCTAAGGATTTCTATTATTTTCAGCATTACCATATATTATACATCATCCATCCCAAATTGTTGATCTTCTATTTCATTTTGGAATGCCTCAAAATTAAGTCTTTTTTTTTTCTCTAAAATTAATAAATAAAATTTCTATTTTAACTTTTTTTTATTTAAAAATTCAATGCCATTTTTTTTTTCTATAGTTAAATTAATGATTGTAGTTTTGAAAATTTGTACATTTTAATTGACAAACAATGCATTAAATGTTGTTCCAGTAAAAAGTTTGATTTTCTAAACATGACCAACATTTTGGGACGGAATGAGTATGTAATATATTCAAGTAAAAGTTCAGTCCATAATTTAAATTGGATTCTAATTGCACTTTAATTTTGTATTAAATATCCTTTTAGTCAAACATTAATTTGATGTCAAATATGTCTAAATTTTCAATTCATGCTAAGTGTCATTCCTAACCCTCAAAAAAAAAAAAAAAAATGCTTAGTGTCACTCCTATGCATACATAGGGATTATAAGTTTTTTTTTTTTTTGGAAACCACTAGTAGTATTTAAAAGCTCAACAAGGTTGTCATATTATTTTCATCTATGCAGGAAAAAAATTTGGAGTAACTGATTTTGTAAACCCTAAAACTTGTGGAGAAAAGTCAATGAGTGAGGTAGAGATTCCTTTCTAATAAAAGGGTTGTGTTAATGGACACCGTAAGGTGCTTGTTAACAACAACTTTTTGCAACATTCTTTCTACTTTTTGCAGCCTTTTGTCATTTTTGACAATTTTTGGTAGTTTTTTTTTTATTATCCATTTTGACAATTCTATTAATAATTTTTTGTCCTTTTTATTATGTGGGATGCATATAGGAAAATCTTAACAAACACCACATGGTGCTTATTAACATTTCTTTTAATAAAATTATCTTTAGGATTATTTACTAACGTTCAGTTTTCAAATGATTTTGAAAGAATAAGCCCCTCCAATTAATGTGTTGCATACTTGCATAGAAAAAGTTTTTTATAGCCTGATAGGTGAGGGGCACCTTTTAAAGTGCAAAACAAAGCTATAAACGGAATCTCACATCATTTTTCATTTTTCATTTAACTCGTTAAGGAAAAAAACAATAAAACATATTAGTTGGCATAAACAGGTAAAAGTTCATTATGTTTTTGGATTGTATTGTATTGTATGTGCTCATTTGGAGTTTCCATTTTTTGTGACATTGATAATCAGGTAATTAACGAGTTAACAAATGGGGGTGCTGACTATTGCTTTGAGTGTATCGGATTGGCATCATTAATGCAAGAAGCTTTTCTAAGTAGCCGAAAGGTTCTTTCTCTCTCGCAACTTCTACTCTTTGTTTGATATGGTTCCCTGTAAATCTTATTTTTATTTTAGAAGATGGTTCCTGTTAATCTGATAGAATCATAGAACCATTCAACCATATAATGAGAGAATCCATAAGTTTTGGTTACTGTCTTACGCCAAGAAGTTGCAGAAGGCACATCAGATATGACAGTTTAGTTTACTTGGTATAAGATAATCCTAAAATCCACCATACATCATAAATGTGATGTGTAATGTGTCCATAGAGAAAGTGTTGTGTGCAATATTGCGTGAAAGTAAGGAATTGATGAAATAAACAAATGTGGTGGTTACTGTTCTAAAATAGCTTCTTCTTCTTTTTCTTTTTCTTTTTTATTTAAATTTTTATATGGTGGTAATTAAGAATACTTCATTGATTCATTATAAAAACTAAATTGTTTGCTTGTTTAAAATACGAGGTTCTACCACCATATACCCTTGACATAATATTTATTTAACAAGTATAAGTTCTTATAAGGTGAAAAAGGGAAAATAAGGGCTAATGTTCAAGTTATTAGGAGAAAATTTTACACATATATATACTTAAATCGTGTTGAGATTTCTATCTTAGAATAAATAAATAAATAATAATAATAATAATAAATGCCAGTTCTTTCACAATGCATACTCAAATTATCCAAATGCAGTAAGAAAAAAACATCAGAAGGATGTGTATCAAAAATCACAAAGTTTTCAGCTTGTTCAACACCCTTTAACCTTCTAGCAAGTGTATCAGCACACTTGTTGCCTTCCACTTGTAACCAAATTAGTTGTGACTATCATTTAATTTCCTATTCGTTTTAGTGTTGAAGCATTTATTGATTCAAAAATTGGTTTTGCTAAAGTCAGGGTTGGGGAAAGACAGTGATACTTGGAGTGGAGATGCATGGCTCGCAACTAAGTCTCAACCCCTATGAGTTTCTTCGCGGCAGAAGCGTGACTGGTACATTGTTTGGAGGTATCAAACCCAAATCTGATATCCCTCTCCTCGCCAAGAAATACCTAGACAATGTATGTTGACATTATTTCACTAATTTACGTTGGTTGCCCTCTAAATTAATTTCAGTTTTTCCCCTTTTAATTCAATAGTATTGCTCTTTTTTTGTTTGTTGTTGAATTCTTCAATATTATTACTCAAAATTATTATATACCTTTGTCTTAATCGAATAATTTATATCATATCAAATTATTAACAAATAACTCCCATTCTTAAAATTATTATTGTATAACTACCAAGTCCAGAGAAAAGAAAGTGTAGGATAAATATTGGCATTCCTTTATGGTTTACATCAATCAAGCAATCGCTACTCATGGTGTTGATCATGATTTTGAATATAATGTGCTACTACTACTAGTGATGTGTGTTTGTGCTGCAGGAGCTTAGTTTGGACGGGTTCATATCTCATGAATTGAGCTTTCAAGACATAAACAAAGCCTTCGAATTGCATCAAGAAGGAAAGAGCCTTCGTTGCATTATATGGATGGATCACTAGATTGCACTGGTGGAGCGGAGCCAAGGAGGAGCGAGAGGGGTTTGTTGCCCCTCTTGAACTCCTCAAAAGTTCATCCATCATGGTACCGTTTTATGTTTTGATGATAAATATAGAAGTTTTATTTACTCTATGTACTATAAATGTACAAAACGTTGTTAACAAATGACTTCAGGTCAATGATAAGATGTATTTAATATATTATTAAATAATATTTTATACATTTTTCAAAAAATACAGTCAAATCGTACAATATATATCCAAAATCCATAATGAATATGTACTCCAATTTTAATTACCTTAACATGTGTCTTGGGCTCAAGCTTATAAGGCACATATGAGAGACGTCTCTCCCCGATGTGGGATTGAGTAAATCCTTGAGGCCAGGAGTCAAAGAGGACAATACTTACTAATTGGGGGCTGAGATAAGAAACCCTTCCACATTAAAAGGCGTGTAGTAGTGGTACACATGTGTCTTGGACTCAAGCTTATAAGGCACATGTGAGAGGCGTCTCTCCCCAATGTGGGATTGAGCAAATTTTTGAGACCAGGAGCCAAAGAGGACAATACCTACTAATTGGAGGTTGAAACAAGAAACCCTCCCACAAACTCTATTATAAAAAAATTTCTAAACTAAAAAAATGAATATTTTTGGTAGGAATGCCCCGAGATATAAAGACAATATCACTTTTTTTTTTACAAAATAGAATTTCTACTCTAGCCTAATCTAAGTGTATATGTGTGTAAAGCTCTCTTCTGGAAACTTGAACCCCGACTCTTGCCCTCCACACCCCACAAGCACTTATACTTGTAAAGTGACCATCGTACTAAGGGTATGCGGTAGTTTTACAATTCAATATCAAGAGCAAGCCATACGTGACCAACAATCAACGCCTTCCCGAACGATGCGGGCTTATTATAACTTCTTGTAATGGACCCTAGATTGATCTGGCTCTTATGGGCTCATGAGAGTGAGCCGATTATTCCCTTAGGCTGGTGGCTTCTTTTTGGTCAGCATCTCCTAAAATTTTATTTTCTAAAATTATATAATAACAAACTTCTTTAGTGCTCGAAATGCTGAAACAAATACCTACATTGTCATAAAAATTTCAGGTCTTTTAGAATGAAATCTTTTTCTCTCAAAGTAGAACTGTAAATGTAGGGAACTTTGTGAGGGTTCAAATTCCGTTGTATCACTGCCATAACAAGTTAACGACTGCCATAAATCAGCTTGACATGTTAAGTGACAGAGTAATTAATGACCATCTAACAACATTTTTCATGAACTTTTTAAAATGTGATTAAGGAAGCGTGATAAGGTTAAGCTTATCACATGGAGGTGGGGACGATGAAGATGACCACCTCCAATTTCTCAACCATTTATTTTTAAAGAAAAAGTTAAAGGACATTTTTTCGAGTTCATTAGTAATCAATATAAAGTAAAAAAACATAGAATAAGTTTAGAGACACCAAGTTTTTATAATGTGAAAATGTTTGTCCTCTCCTCACAATTTATTCCCTCAACAAGTTACTAAAAAAAAAAATAGTATTGATAACAAAATTAAGAAAATAAGTGCTCAATGTGTTGTAAAATAGTGGAAGCTCAAATTACCAAGGTTGATTGTGAAAATATTTTAGGCTTGTGAAAGATCTTCAAACTAACAATAGGAAAGAAGAAAATTAATCCAAAAGAAAATAAACACAAAACACCAAAATTTACGTGGTTCAGTAATAGTCTACATCCACAGGTAACGACGAACAAATTTCACTATAACAAATTTGGATAATAAAAATTGGTGTAGAGGAATTCACATAAACCCAAATCCCAAATACACCCAAATAACTCTCTCTCACAAATACAAAACCAAAGAACCAAATATGAACCAAAGAACCAAAGGTTCACAAATACCAAATACGAATACCAAATACGAATTGCACACAAACCAAAGAAAGAGCCACAAATCAAATCCAAAAGTTGCAATGCACCAAGAGAGAGAGCAAATCACCAAACCGCAAAATCAAAACCAAGCGACAACAAACCTCTCTCACTATTCCAAATTACAACCCGCAAATATCAAATAACCAAATAAAGAGAGAGCATTTTTCTCACATACTCTCATTTTTCTCTCTAATTTCCTGTAGCAGCACTATGCTTATATAGGAGACTTGAGTTAGCTAGTAATCCAAAAACAAAAAGGACTAGACTTCTTTTCCACACACAAAAAGAGAATCGCTCTTATTCCAAATAGAACTCAAAATTAAGTGGTAGACAAAACTTCTAATAAAGTTTGATAACTTCAAACAACAGTAACCCAAAAGGAATAAAATTTCTTCTTTATCCAAATCCAACAAGGAGTTGAATTCCTAATTCAAGCCATAATCATTACATACCTAGGGAACAAAAGTTTGGCCACACAATTTTTTTCACAACATATATATTGAGATTTGCAAGTTATAAATGGTGAACAATAGAAATAATGTTAATAATAGGCTTACATGAGGGTGGTTGTCCATGACTTATAACTTATTTCTCAATGCATTTTTTTTAAGAGGTTGTGTTATATTGGCAAAGTTAAGAAAACAAAGCATTACATAATACAGTAGGTTTTCCCTGTATACCGTTTTCCCATTGAAAATAAAATTAGGTATGGAAATCAATTTTATATTGTATTAATATATATATATATATATATTTTTTTTTTTTTGGTTGAGAATCCACCGACACAAATCAATTTTATATCAAAATCTGTACTTGTTTCTAAATGTTTGACTTGCCACTCAACTCCATAGACAGATCAATTGAAAAGAAAGGTAGAAAGAAGATCAAAGCAAAGAACTCTCTCATCTCTCTGAGCTTTGGTCAAGAAGAGTCATATATAGAATCTAGTTTAATTCATCCATTGCCATGGAGAGCAATAACAAATCAGAAACTGCAGGAAAAGTTTTAAGATGCAAAGGTACTCTTTCTTCATTTACATTCCATTTCTATTAATTTATCAGCTTTAGTTTCTATCTTTTCTAGGCTATTTGGATATCTATTATATATTAACTACATTTTGTTTCTTTGTTTGCAACCCGAACAGCTGCAATTTCCAGGATTCCGGGAGAGCCACTCGTGATAGAGGACATTGAAGTAGACCCCCCACAAGCTTGGGAGATTCGGATCAAAATTATATGCACATCCCTGTGTCACACTGATATCACCTTTTGGAAAATGGAAGCAGTAAGTTCTTCCCCACCATAGAAATAACAAATATATAGTTCTCCTATTAAGTCTACTCATTACTATCCAACGTAAATTTCCAAAAGTTTTAAATGGAATTAGTGCATTATTCTCTAGGGACCTGCTGCAATTTTTCCAAGAATTTTTGGGCATGAAGCTGTTGGGTAATTTTATACGACTCCACCTATCCTTATGAATTATTATTCTTCATATGAATTTATAGCTTGTGTTATAGTTTTGGCTTTTTGGTGGTGATATATAGTGTTGTTGAAAGCGTGGGAGAGCATGTAGAAGAATTTACAGCGGGAGATACAGTGTTGCCAGTGTTCCTACCGAATTGCAATGAATGCAGCGACTGCGAGTCTCAAAAGAGCAACATGTGCTCAATATTTGAGAACAATTTTTCCCCTGAAATGCCTAGGGATGGTACTAGTAGATTTAAGGACATGAATGGTAAGATTTTGCACCATTTCTTGTGGGTGTCTAGCTTCTCTGAGTATACAGTGGTAGATGTAACCCATGCAGTGAAGATTACTCCTGAGATTCCAGTTGATAAGGCTTGCTTGCTTGGTTGTGGAGTGTCCACAGGTTAGTCTTTGAAAATTTCCACATGAATTGACTACATACTTTTTATAGACCATCAAATTGACAAGGGCCGTACTAGGAAGTTATTATCATTTGTGTTGTTCGTTTTTTGTCTATATAATATATTTGGCCAGAGTTTCGGATTGTACAATCTTTCAAAGAGTTTCAATGGAGTAACATTTTTTCTGGTCATATTCAACCGAATAATGGTTTTCTTCTCTGGTTAATTATTTTGAAACTAATTAATAATTGAAAAATGGAGAATAAATCGTAGTTTTCTGTGAAGCATAAGCAACCAGCAATCAAGTGGTGGCCAGGAAATAGAGCAGAAAGACTTTGATAATCGATAACCACCGATGACTTCTAGAGTTATATCAACCTGTCGGCCATTGTGGTAAAGTCACTTTGCTGAATGCTGCATTGCATAGAGCAAGTCTAGGTTATTTTTGTAGTTTTATTTCCAATCAATTAGTGAAATTTGGATTTTGGCCAAAAAGCAGATAAGGACCACAACCTACTGCCATGTTAGGTGAAGTGGTACTGGTATCTTCCCTTGTCATGAAGTCATGGAGGTATTTATGGGCTCGCTTTTGTTAGTTCGCTTTCATTGGTTCAGGTCTTGAGGGTGGGTTTGGGGTTAGAATTTATGTTATTAAGGTTTTTAAATTACTGAGTTCCAGTTAGTTTAATTAGTAAAATGTTTTATTCTTAAATAAAAGATCTAGGGTTCAATCTCTATCTACATAAAAAACTGATTAATGTCTTGGTCTGATGATAAAGAACTGTAAGATAAAACAATCTCTCATAAAAAAATAAAAAAAAGTTTTTTAGAGTATTAAGAAAAAGGTTTTTGGCCTTTTCTTTTTGCTTTCAAATAATCTAAAACTTTTAGATATTTTTTTTTTATAAATAAAGTTAGTTTTTTTTTTCAAATAATCTAAAACTATATATCTTTAAAAAAAAGAAAAAAAGAAAAAAAGAAAAAAAACCTAGTTTTTTAATTTATTTTTTCAAATAATCTAAAACTTTGTCTATATCTTTTGAAAAAATAACATTGACTATACAAATAGATAACTGCAAATAAGATGTTTTTAGATTTACAATTAGTCAAATAGTTTTTTTTTTTTTTTTTTGGAGAGATAATTAAAACATACTGCTAATTCCGTAACTCGAACTCTTTTCTCCCCTAAACCCCCAAGCACTTTGTGCATGAGGAGATGCCAATTCAACTGCAAAGTCTTTGGCTAGTCAAATAGTTTCTCAAAAGAGAGAAAGATTCAAATGTTGATTCATCAATTTTTGGAATATACTGCGTGCCACATGTTTTATCATTATCATCATTAAATTATTACTTTAACTTTATAATTAATGTTAGTAAAATAATAATAATGTTTCTCTAATTATAATTGTTATTATTATTATAAGGACCAAGTTTGAATTTCAAGCCCACTGTGTGAATGAATTTAGGCCTAAAAATGCCCAAAATAATCAATTTGTGGAGAATGGGTTTGAATACTGGCTGTAGTTGATCAAACAACCACTCAATGGATCCAGATGATAAAAGAACAAAAAGAAAAAGGCACGTATTGGAGAAAAATTATCCTTGGCAAAGTCCGAGGAGGTCTGATCTTCTATATTACTCTCAGGTTCAATTACAAGTTTGTTTATTAAACGCTATAGTGTTTCTTCTCATGAGTTCTCTATCCCCCATTCTGGTTGCCACCCCTCTCTTATATACTCCCTTTCTTTTTCATCTCCACCTTCCACGTGTATGCAAGATGGTTGGTGTTGATACTTGTCTCATCAACCCCTCCCATAAGTCTTCATCTAGTAGCTGTGAGGCTGAAATGCACTATTCAGGTATCACCTCCACATTAATGCGGCCAGGGAGTTAGTTGTAAAGCATTTAATGCGAAGGTAGTAGGTTTTGTAGATATTTGTTGCCTTCCTCTACTCCTCTCCTATCCAATGTCTGACTTCTAACCGTGATGCAACCTGATAGGATGTTCAGGACGGTAGGACATTCCTACTGATCTTGGATCCACATTTCTAATATAACTTCTCTCCTCAGATATCTTTTGGACTATCATGTACAATCCTTATCTCTTCCTCTTCTACCATTCCCATAATAACATTGTTTGACCATCCTCGGACAAGTAAATATCTTCGGATTAGGCCATAGGCCCAATATATACAATTTTAACAGTACCTTCTGGTTATCTAGCCCCCACAATAATTATTATTATTATTTGTGGTAGCTTAGCATTATTTGAAACCCAATATTCAAGAGTTAATAAGACCTGTCATGTTACCACCAACCATCAAAATCATTAATATAAATCATGATGCTGCACCACCTACCCTTTTATGGTGATGCCTACATCCACTAAAATTGACTAATTGTGGTGTTCAATTGTAAAATTATTAAAACAATAATAATTGGATAACTTGGTTTTTAAAATTTTTTGGTTCCCTACAATTTTTTTTTTTCCCTAATTTTCTTTGTGTTATTTGCGAAGCGGAAGAGATTACTACTAACAGGTTTTCCTGTGGTTGCAGGAATTGGAGCAGCGTGGAAGGTAGCTGAGGTGGAAGAGGGATCCACGGTGGCTATCTTTGGGCTTGGACCAGTAGGACTTGCGGTATGTAAATAGATTTTATTGATCTCAATGGCTAATGTGAATTTTGCTCAACGTTTCAAGTTCATAGTTGGTTTGTTCACCGTGCATCTTAGCTTTACGGACATAAACATTTAAATTAGGATGGAGTATAATTTTTATATTTTATATATATATATATATATATATCCACAGCTAAACCAGGTTGGGTTCCAATATAAATAAAGTCCCAACAAAATCAAGACACATACATTTAAATTAGGATGGAGTATAATTTTTATATTTTATATATATATATATATATCCACAGCTAAACCAGGTTGGGTTCCAATATAAATAAAGTCCCAACAAAATCAAGACACAACACAAGGGACCCCAAAAAAGAAAAAACAAAACCAAGATAAAAATAATAATACAAAAAGTTCAGAACAAATTTGATCATTTTACAGACAAATCAAGATTGGGCCAATTAGGTGACTTTTTAGAAAGTACAGAATTTTTTAGATCGCGGATGTCTTTTCTCAAAGGGAATGGGTATCAAATCCACTTATCAATTCGTTCCTCTAAATAATTGATACCGAATGGGAAAAAAAAAAAGAATTACTACCTAACAAAAGTAATTGTAATTTAAATGAATTTAAGAAGCACAAATTGATAACAGGTTGCGGAGGGAGCAAGACAAAGAGGAGCTTTAAAGATTATAGCTGTTGATTTGAATCCTGAAAAATTCGACATAGGTAAGCTGTCTATTAATTAACCTAAGGTTTCCTTTTATTTTCTACATTATCATTTATCAATGAGAGATGCGACGTCTACAACAATTTTACAACAAATCACAGGTAGTTAGTTGTTATTAGTTCAAATTTGAAACTAACACTAAGATTATTTTTTTGCCCGAACAATAATAACCAGTAATAATCTGCCACTTAGGATTTGTTGTAAAAATATTGTAGACATATCTATCATCTTTATGAATATATCATACTCCTTTGGTTCAAAATAGTTGGTCTTTTATTCCATTTTGGAATGCCTCAAAATGATGTCCTCTTTCTAAAATTAATAAATAAAATTTCTAACTTACCCTTTACTTTATTTAAAAAGTCAATGCCATTCTTTCTATAGTTTAAATTAATGAGAGTTATTTTGGAAATTTGTACATTTTAATTGACAAATAATGGATTAAATGATGTTCCAGTAAAAAGTTTGATTTTCTAAACATGACCAACATTTTGGGATGGAATGAGTATATAAATATAAGCTAAATTGCAAACTATACCCCTATAGAACTGTTGGATTTTAATTTAATACAAAATTAAAGTGCAATTAGAATCCAATTAAACTTCACCCCCTATTTTACTCCTGAAAGTTGGAGGTGTTTGGATTGTACACCCTAATGTTTTAGAATTTGGATTTTACCTCCCTAAAATTTGGAGGCATTTGGATTTTACTTCATAAAATTTCGGGATTTTTGGATTTTACACCTTAAAGTTTCAGAATTTAAGAGTATAAAATCCAAACACCCCTAAACTTTAGAGTAAAAGTTCAATCCAGAATTTAAATTGGATTCTAATTGCACTTTAATTTTGTATTAAATATCATTTTAATTGAACAATAATTTGATGTCAAATTCCTTTAAATTTTCAATTCATGCTAAGTGTTATTCGAATTAAACTTTATTTTTGAGCCAAATATAATTACATGAAATTTCATGCATTTAAACTTAGAATATACTATATATATAATTGTAATTATTTTTAATTGCATCTAACATATAGGGATTATAAGCTCTTTTTTTTTTTTTTTTTAAAGGAGAAATGTAAGCTAGTTATTATTATTATTATTATTATTATTATCATTATTATTTTGTTCTGAAACTGCTAGGAGTATTTAAAAGCTCAACAAGGTTGTTATTTTATTTTAATCTATGCAGGAAAGAAATTTGGAGTCACTGATTTTGTAAACCCTGAAACCTGTGGAGAAAAATCAGTCAGTGAGGTAGGGATTTCTTTTTAATGAAATTATTATTATGATTACTTACCAATGTTCAGTTTTCAAATGGTTTTGAAAGAATAAAATCCCTTCTAACATTTTGCATAGAAAATGCTTTTTATAATAGCCTGGTAGGTAAGGGGGCACCTTTTAAAATGCAAAACAAAGCTATAAAGTTCATTATGTTGTCGGATTGTATTGATAGTATGTGCTCACTTGGAGTTTTTTATTTTTTTGTGACATTGATAATCAGGTGATTAAGGAATTAACAAATGGGGGTGCTGACTATTGCTTTGAGTGCATCGGGTTGGCATCATTAATGCAAGAAGCTTTTCTAAGTAGCCGAAAGGTTCTCTCTCTCTCTCTCAACTTGTGTTTTTTTTAGAGAAAAAATAGAAAAACACTTGTCCAAGGAGTAGCGTGTATCTGTATATAATTCAATAGTTGGGGTAAGGATTTGAATTCTAAACGTCTCATGATTTATGTTTGATATGTTCTTACTAGTTGCTTATTTTTATTTTTATTTTTTTTGAGAAGATGGTTCCTATTGATCTGATAGAACCATTGCATCTTTTCATGATTTGGGTGGTTCATATGCTAACATTATTAATTAATTTTCATTCATGCAAATGAGAGAATCCATAAGTTTTGGTTGCTGTCTTACTCCAAGAAGTTGCAGAAGACACATCAGATGACAGTTTACTTGGTAAAAGATAACCCTAAAATCCCCCATACATCATACATGTGATGTGTAATGTGTCCATAGGGAAAATAATGTGTGTATTGCGTGAAAAAAAGTAAACAAATTAATGTAATGGTTGCTGACCAAATTAGCTCTTTTTTTTTTAGGTAATAATGGATACTTCGTTAGAAAAACTGAACTGTCTAGGTTGTTTAAAACACTTGTTGTCTTCCACTTGTTACCAAATTAGTTGTGACTATCATTTAATAATTTCCTATTCGTTTTGGTGTTGAAGTATTTATTGATTCAATGATTAGTTTTTGATAAAGCCAGGGTTGGGGAAAGACAGTGATACTTGGAGTGGAGACGCATGGTGCGCAAGTGAGTCTTAACCCCTACGAGTTTCTCCGCGGTAGAAGCGTGATTGGCTCATTGTTTGGAGGTGTCAAACCCAAATCTGATATCCCTGTCTTCGCCAAGAAATACCTAGACAATGTATGTTGACATTATTTCACTTATTTACTCTGGCAATATTGGCATTCTTTTATGGTTTACATCAACTATCAGGCAATCACTACTCATGGTGTTGGTGTTGCTCATTATTTTATATATACTGTGTGCTACTAGTGATGTTTGTTTGTGCTGCAGGAGCTTCGTTTGGACGAGTTCATATCGCATGAATTGGGCTTCCAAGACATAAACAAAGCCTTCGAATTGCATCAAGAAGGAAAGAGCCTCCGTTGCATTATATGGATGGATCGCTAGACTGGACTGCTGCCTATGTTGTATCATGTTGTTAATGACAACAGAGGAAATTCATGATACTGTTAAACAATAAGTTGTTAACCATTTAAGATGAAGTCACTCTTCATTATTTTAATTGAATTATATTCTTAATTGAAGTTCTTCCTGCAAGAAAAAAAAAAATAATGTTATGCATTACGCTCACTAAATTTGGGTCATTTTTTAATTTAGTTTATAAGGTTTAAAATTTCAAATTTAGTCCATGATTGTTTACACAATGTCAACTTTTTGTCTTTAATAATGTGACCTTTAATTTAAATACTAAATAAGTACCTGAAATGTCACGGGACTTATAATGTTATGCAATGTACGCTCACTAAATTTGGGTCATTTTAATTTAGTTTATAAGGTTTAAATTTCAAATTTAGTCCATGATGATTTACACAATGTCATATATCTATCTTTAATAATATGACTGTTAAATACTAAATAAGTACCTGAAACGTCAAAGAACTTATAACTCAATGACATTGTTTGCTCTCTCTCTCTCTCTCTCTCTCTCTCTCTCTCTCTCTCTCTCTCTCTCTCTCTCTCTCTTCTCTCTCTCTCTCTCTCTCTCTCTCTCTCTCTCTCTCTCTCTCTCTCTCTCTCTCTCTCTCTCAAGAAGAAGAAGAAGAAGAAGAAGAAGGCATTGCTTACTCTCCTTTTTAAGAACTCCATATCAAGAATTACTTTTCTAGTGATTATAATGAGTAATTCTAGAATACATGTGTGTTTTGACATGTGAGTAGTGAGGTCTTTTATATGTAAATAATTGATTGCAAAGTTTTTTTTTTTTTTTGGTGAGGGGGGGGGGGTGGTGGGGATTATACTTATCTATCTTAAACTATATCATCGATTACACTTTGCACCCCAACATCAAGTTTGCTGTTAACTTTAATAGAAAAATATGGCACCATGTGAAAAGACTTAATTGGCCATCTTCTTAATCCCTTAAAAACAAATGAGAAATTACACTTTACTACCTTAAATTATACTACTGATTACACTTTGCACCTTAAACTTTGAACTTTTATCCAAGTTAACATCAAACTTAATGCCGGAGTGCAAAGTGTAATAAGGGTTATAATTTAAGGTGCAAATATTGCATTCGAAGAGTTTATAATGCAAAGTGTAATATGAAGTATAGTTTAGGGTAGCAAAGTATAATCTTCTCAAGTTTTTTTTTTTTTTTTTTTTGATCGATTTAGGATTAGCTTTGCCTCAATTTTTCAAGAGAAAATTCTCATGAATGTTTCCACCAATTCTTGACAAATAAAAATTCACCTAAATTTTAAAGGATGTAGAGTTCATTTTTAGTGAAAGGGTGGGAAAATAAAAAAATAAAATAAAATAAAATAAAAAAATCAGCAGGGGGTTTTCAATAATAAAAAAAAAAACCTCAGTGGAGGTAAGTCTAATTAATTTATTATTTATCCTTTGAAAGTGAAACTTTGTGCAGAGGGTTATAGTTTACGTTTTCATTAGTTACTGCTGAGCTCGACATGGAACAAGGGGAGCAACTATGTGAGGCCGCGAGGAGCGGCGACTTGGACAATCTGAGAGCTCTAATAGACTCCGGTGCCGACGTGTCCTATTTCGACGGTGAAGGCCTCACTCCGCTCATGCACGCGGCCAAGCACGGCCACGCCGCCGTCGTCAAGACCCTTCTCGACGCCGGCGCGCCGTGGAACGCCCTCTCTCCCTCCAACTTCTCCGCCGGCGATTTCGCCATGGAAGCTTCCAACCAGGAAGCTTATGATACCCTCGTCAATGCTGGTACGCACTTTGCTACTCTCTCTAATGGTGCTCTAGAATTTTTCTTGTCAATTTTAAGAGGCAATGATTTATGCTACTATATGCTACCACTTTAGGCAGCGCTTACATTATAGTGAAAGTTTTATATCAAATAAATTTTTGGGTAACTTAGGTACAGTTTCTTAGCTTATGTACATTTCTAAATTGAATTCAAACATGTGTGGCTTCATTGGCTAATGCAGCACAAACATTGTTATCTTCCACCAACAACAATTAAATTGAGTTATGTGGTTTGTTGGTCAATGCAATGACATGGTTGTATCTAATTGGAGCCCATTGTTGCTTCTCTAGACAACTACACAATGGATATATTTTGTTTTAGTTCAAAATAGAATTAGTCTCGCAAAGAGCCTTGTTTCTCAACTAGCTTCCTAGTGTTTCCAATGAAGATATCCAGGGTTCGAATCCCCCTCCCTCATTGCTAGGAAGTACAAACACTTCATTTGGGGTGCCATATCTACATGCGTGTCCCATTCGTGTCCTTTGTTAAAAAAAAAAATTGCAGAACACGGCCAGAACACAAGAACAAGAAGAATCAAATATTCTTTTACAAAACAAAGAGAGCATTCATGCTCTTAATAGTAATAGTGCATTTGAAAATTAATAAATCTTTATTCTTGGTTTGCATTCTAATTTCTAAATATCCTTTAATAGTCATGGATTTTCTTTATTATCTATTATTACTCTTAATTTGATATATATATATATATATATAACATTATATGACAAAAAAATGCTTAATAATATATAGAAAATAAAAATAAAAATATATTTAATAATTATTAAATAGACGTGTTCTGCCGTACCCTTGTCCTATTTTTTCAAAAATTGATGCATTACCATATCGTACCCGCACCCGTACCCATGTCCGTGCTTCTTAGCCCCATTGTTACTTTCGAATTAGAAAGCAGAGTTAGTCTCTTTAATTATGTTTGTATACGAAGCTAATAAGCTTCAGCTCAAATGGCACGTTTCCCCTCAGATAAGTAGGGGGTGGAGGGTGAGGTTAACTTTACCAATAAAAAATTTAAGTAATAAAAAATAAAAAAGTGTATTTGCACATGAACAGGGATTCAAGCTGAATTGGTCCTAGGAACAATTGCGAGGAGAAAAAATGAAAATGGTGATTTTGATGGAGCTTACTTGGAAGACAGGGTTACTTTTAGTGAGGATAAACTGATGGACTCTGATAGCAAGGCTGTCATGATGGCTTGGGAGAAACCATTGATGGAAGCTCATGCCAAAGCTGTTTGCTCAGGAGGTGGTCACATTCTGAACGTTGGATTTGGAATGGGTCTTGTGGATACTGCCATTCAGCAATATGCACCTGTAACACACACTATTTGGTCACATTCTGAACGTTGGATTTGGAATGGGTCTTGTGGATACTGCCATTCAGCAATATGCACCTGTAACACACACTATTGTTGAGGCTCACCCTGAAGTTTATAAGCGTATGCTTCGTACTGGTTGGGGCGATAAGGATAATGTAAAGATAATATTTGGCCGTTGGCAAGATGTTCTTTCTCAACTTGAATCTTATGATGGTAACTCCAGAATCTTAGTTGCCCTTTTGGCTTTATACATGTGCTTCTTTATGTTTTATGTTTCATGAACTAGTGCACACTCATGTCCAAGTGTACACACACACATATGGAACAATAACACCACAACTACATTATTTTGGCTTTTCTCTTTATGAGATTATCTCAGTGCGTTAAGCTGTGTATGCATGTTTTTTGTGTTTGAACTATATGTGCAATTCATATGAGGGCTGACTGGAATATTAAATTTAATAACTCCTGTTGAATTGTTTAATTTCCACTGTTCTTTTTTTTACTAACTCATAGATCCTCAAAACATCAGCTGAATTGTTTAATTTTCACCATTTCCATGTATTAATTATGATTTTTTCTGTACCAGCTAACATTTCCCCAATCAAGGTCTATTAATGAAAAATATAAGTTACGTAGAAATTTCATCAGCCTAACATGTATTACTTGAGAGGAAATCTGTATCCATTCACCTGTATATATTCTTGATACTGGAGATAGGATTGGAGTAAGTTAAAGCTGTCAATTTGGAGGAATTTTAGGAGAAGATGAGATTGAAGCTAGGGCTTTTGATTAGGTGTGAGGGTAACGACATGCTGATTATATGAGAGAGAGAGAGAGAGAGAGAGAGAGAGAGAGAGAATGTTTAAACTGGTGATTCAGAGGTCTTCAAAACATTAGCTGAATTCTTTAATCTTCACTATTTCCTTATACCAATTATGATTTTTTTCTGTACTAGTTAACATTTCCCCAATCAAGGTTTATCTATACAAAATATAAGTTACGCATAACTTTCATCAGCCTAACATGTATTACTGCAGAGGACATTTGTAGCTGTTCACTTGTATATATCCTTGATACTGGAGATGGGATTGGGGCAGAGAGAAAGAGGATGAGTGAACTGGTGGCTCAGTTTGTGAGGGGAAGGAAATAAACATCAATGTGTCTCTTAAGATTATATGGTATATATTCATTAAAAAATTAAAAAAAAAGATTATATGGGTATAATTTGGGTGCCAGTGAATTGACTAAGCACACTCAATTGACTGTTGATTCATATGCTTCAATGTATCTGAGATTTCTCTGACTGGGGCATAATGAACTTGCATGAATTGAGACAGTTATTCTTGTCTTGTAGTTGACTAAATTAATTCCACTTTCCAACCTGTCGTAGTAAATCTGCAAGTCTATTTTCTTTGCTAGTAAGTTTTGAAATATGACATATTTTTTCCTGAATGAAAACACAATCATTGGTACAACATGTATCCATATGACAAACCTGTATTGCCTTATGTTTATATGATAACTCTCTAACATGTTAGCTTTCAGGTATTTTCTTTGATACTTATGGAGAGTATTATGAAGACTTGAGAGAGTTCCATCAACATCTTCCTATGTTATTGAAGCCTGGGGGAATCTACTCATTCTTCAATGGCCTTTGTGGAGGTAATGCTTTCTTCCATGTTGTCTACTGTCATTTAGTTTCTCTGGAACTTGAGAATTTGGGCTACTCCACACAGTTGATACCCTTGCCTGTTAAGGATTGCTTAGGAGAAGAAGTTTGGGAAGGTGTGAAACACAAATATTGGCAGCTTGATACGTATTACCTTCCTGTTTGTCAGTCAATGCAGGATTCTGAATGATGCTTGATTTTATTTTTTACGGATAATTTGAGAAGTGCTTCTAACAAGTTACAAGTCTTTTTCCTTTTTAATTAATGAAGTACTTATTTATTAAAAAAAAAAACAAGTTTCAGTATTCTTTGATGCTTGTGTTATCCTTTTATTTATGAGTTTGTAGGGTTAAAATCCTCTTAAAAATAATAGTCGTGGAATTTTCTACATATTGGAAATATATGGCATCACATTTTTATTGATTTGAGCCTACCATGGCAATGAAACTTGAAACCATCAGTTCAAGAATGTATTAGGGATGTGGAATTTGCAGTGGAAACATAATTGATAAATTCATTTTGTATGTTCTTAGTAACCATGAAATTGCTCAAAGCTATAAAGAAACAGGAGACAATTGACCGTGATCTTTAAACAGATAGGATATTTCTTCCAAAGAAAACTCACATGGTTCCCTCAATTTCTTTATCAATTTCATCTAAAACCAGTGTTCCATTGTTCTGCACTCTGAGTAGCGGGCATACAATAGACAATGCAATAAAACAGTAGCAACCGATCCCCCACACCTTAATATGTTTTTCCTTGATCTGTTGAGTTCCAAGATAAGAATAAGGTTTTGAAATTATACAAATTCCTCTTAAGTTGTTCTCAGTGAAAGAACCGCATAAGCATACTTTTTCTGGTTCAAAGTTAAATCTTTTCATTATGTTAATTTGAGATGAAATTATTATAAAATAATAATAGAATTTTGTATAGCATATCAGATTGTATTACATAGTGGCTGACAATAGCTTGCAGATTTAGTATGCATGCTTATAGCTATACTCACGGAAGTGGAAGGGCACATGGCTTAATTATGGGAAAGCAGGTATTCCAATAATTGGTGTAGGATGATACCTGAAATGGTCTTTATGTTGTTCTATTGCCCATAAAGTTCTTATTGCAATTTGAGGGTTTTTTTTTTTTTTTTTGGGGGGGGGGGGGGGGGGGGGGGGTGGGGGTGTGGTGTGGGTTGTAATTTGGTTTAGAGAACCACGAGTACTACTAATAGCAAGCTTCCAACCAATCAAAGGACTTAAATATCCTACAAAAGCCAGGATAACAATAATCAGTTGGAAGGCCCATAATTAAATACTACAAGTCGTTTACATGGATTTACGTGCAGTAAAAGAGGTGATGTAGATGCCAGATGTACAAGACACCTCTCTAACTCAGTATTGGTTTTGTTACTATTTAGAGTATGAAGCCGTGACTGTAACGAAATAGCAGTTTCCTGTGCTTCCTTATTTACAATAACAATTTCGGTAATCCTATTGTGGAAGTTGTTTGTAAATCACAAAATCAAGGTAAACTGCAAAACCAGCCTCTTTTTCTTCAATTTTGTGAACCATGATAGACAAGATGAGAGACTTCTAGAAATGTTACAACATAGTAATTAAATTTAAAACTCACAACCCAATCCCTTACAAGGTTTGCTGTACAATTATTTTTTCTAGATTCTTTCCTTCCCTAGATTTAACAGCATCTGAAGTAAGCCTGGGGGTGGAACATAAGAAAAAGGAAAACAACAAGACAAACTAAATCTTAATACAAGGAGGGTGAGCATCTTGCCATCTACACATTGTTAGCACCTCAGAGCTCGTGATTATGTCCAGCTGAAAGCAATCGGGCTACCAACAATGTGTTTCCCATCCGACCATTTCAAATGAGCGAAGCTGGTTGTACCAGATGGCATAGAAATGGTATTGAAAGTAACAGTGTAACTCTTCTTCTCATTCTGTTCACTAAAAGTCAGTGATTCTGGCTCTACCAAGATCTTCACTGAGGGATCTTGTGATGACACAGAAGCCTTATATGTTGCCGGCGTGCCCACGTTAGTCAGAGTCCTAGTATATTTAACAGATTTGCTAGGTGCACCATCGCCGCCCCTTTCATCTGAAGTTGTGTTTAGAGGAACAGCAAAAGATGGGTAATTAAAATCTTCTAGGCTGTATTTTTTGCTTGAATCACAGGTGAAATTTAGGTTTGTGATGGACTTAATAGCAGCTGGGCTATAGTGTAAGGCACATAGGAAGTATAGGTAGTCATCAACTGTCACATCATATACAAGACCAGGATCAAGAGCAGCCAAAGGATTCACATGTCCAGCACCGTAGTCAAACGGTGTTGATGATTTTCCAGTAGCAACATCTTTTATGGTTTCCCCATCTGTGTATGTCGTATAAGCTGTGGTCATGAGGGCAGACCTAATGGCTGCAGGGCTCCATTCCTGGTGAACAGCCTTTACGAATGCTGCTAACCCGCTAATATGAGGGCACGACATGGATGTTCCGGAAATGATATTGAAGCCCACATGCCTCTTGTCATCGTCCAACCCCGTTGGTCCTACTGCACCCGTCCACCCAGCTAGGATATTGACTCCCGGTGCTATAAGGTCTGGTTTGAGTATTCCTGGAGTAAGCGGATTTGGACCTCTAGAACTGAATGCTGCAACCACTGGTGATGGTTGAACTCCTAATTTTGTGACTGCAGAACCAATTGTAGCTGTGGGATTAGAATCCGAGGAGATATAGGCCTTAATGGCATCGGCGGTGTTTTGTCCTAAAGCTGCTGTTGGCAAGAGATGTGCATCGGCAACTAGCTCCTCACCATAAGAATCTGTGTTAGCTAATATCATCCCCACACCACCAGCTTTTTTAACTACCAAACCTTTTTCCGCCCTAGAATTTAAGCCTCGATCACATACTACAATTTTTCCAGCAACTTTTCCTGAATTTAGACTGCCACCCAAGCACAGAGAACCATATGAAGAGTTGCTTACATTACCAGCATAAACAAGTGGTACTAGAGAATCTGATAACTGTTTCCCGTTATAGAGCGATACACCAGTGTAATTCTTCCCATTTCCAAGGCTAACTTCAACGGGGAAATCACGGTCCAGAGTTCCGGCGCCCACAGTGGTTATCCAAGGCGCAACGTTGGTTAGGCTTTCTGGAGTTGGTCCACCATTTCCAGCCGAGCAAGATACTAGGATTCCATGGGATGTTGCTTTGAAAGCTCCGATGGCAACGATGTCTCTGTCATACGAGTTTATACCTCCCCCAATAGACATGGATATAACATGGACTCCATCCTCAATAGCCTTCTCTAACGCTGCTGCTATATCTGTGGTGAAACATCCACTAAGCCAGCACACCTTGTATATGGCGACTCGGGCATGTGGAGCCATCCCACGAGCTGTCCCCAAAGCATAATTAAGGAGGTTAGCTCCTTCTACGACTGACCCAGCTGCTGTGGTTGAGGTGTGGGTTCCATGGCCATCATCATCCCTAGGTGATTTCGATTCCTTCTGTTCATTAATATTTATGTTTCTTGCTTCATACCCTTTTGAGAAAGACCTTGCACCAATAAGTTTCCGGTTACAGCTTGATGAATTGAAGTTATCACCAACCTCACATTCACCTTTCCAGCCACTTGGTACCGGACCTAGTCCCGTGTCATCAAAGCTCTTTAACTCGGGCCATACACCTGTGTCTAATACTCCAATAATCACCTCGCTCGCTTGCTCGACTGTGGGGAAGAGAGTATCATCAGCTTTGTCTAATCCAAGAAATTTTGGTGACCGAGTTGTATGAAGCTCGTATCTCTCTTCAGGTAGGACAGCCAGAATTCCTGGCTGCTTTTCAAGTGACTCAGCTTCTTCAGCTGTTAGCTGTGTGGAGAAGCCGTGGATTATGGTGTCATAGGTGTAAAGCATGTCTGCTGAGTCTGATACTGACTTTAAAGATGCGGCATACCACTGAGAGTGGTCATTGAAACTCGACGGCATGTTCGTCTTGTCCATGCGAATTATGTAAGTCTGCTTTGATTGCTGGTTTTGCTCTTCTGCTACTGCGTATGTGTAGGAAAACATTAGAAATAGAATTAATACCATCTGTAGAAGCCTGAAAGCCATAATCTTCATCTTCTGGCGGTGTCTCTGTGAGACTGAGAAGAGAGTTTCAGGCTATTGCGTGTTTAAGTTTTAGTGGATATGGCGTAGATGCATCTGTCATAGTCTGGGGGTTTTTAACATGGGTTTTTTTACTCGGACCGGACTGCCAGGTGGGGGACCGGGTTAACATCCAACAGGACACCATTACAGGTTTTTAAAACCGCAAATAAATTTTTATAAATAAATTATTTTACAACATATTTTTTTAAGAAAGTTTTACAACATTTTTATAAATAAATTATTTTATAATATTTTTATAAACTTTTTCTTTATAAACTATTGATGTAACAAATTTTTATAAATTTTTAAGTTAAAATGCAAAATTGACTCTTTAAGTTTCTTCAGATTTCATTTCAGTTCTCTAACTTTACTTTTGTTCATTTCAGCCCTTCAAGTTTTAGATTTATTCAATTAAGGCTTTTCTGTTAACTTTTGTTAAAATTTAAATAAAAAAATTGGAAAATATTTTTCAATCTTTAATTGAATTTTTTTAATTTAAAAAATTTGAAGAAAAATTTATAAAATTGAAAAATTAACCACAACATATAATAAAAGTTGATGGAAAAGCCTTTATTGAATAAACTTGAAAGTTAAAGAACTGAAATAAAATTTGAAGAAATTTAGAAGGTCAATTTTGCATTTTACCCTCATTTTTATCTCGGTCTAGATGTCTAGCTCACCGTTCGTTGCCACCAGACAAGCTATATAATTTCGATCTCTTTTGCCTAAAACCAAAGAAAAGATGAAACTCAGTAGGCGTTACTGAGTTGTGAACTTTGGGTTTATTTTTATTACCTACACACCACCAAATAAAACCAAGAAGAGAACGAAGGCCCTGGACTCTAGTATCTAGGAACGGGTTTGTTTGGTTCGAGATATTTTATGAATTTACTCAAATATTTGATATACTAAAAAAAAAAAAAAACTAACTAATTAATATTATCATAATTAATAAAGTGTAAAAATATATATCTTAAGTCAACATATATATATACATACATACATATATATATATATATATATATGTATATATCTTACCCCAAAACTTTGAACCTCACAAAAAAAATTCCTTTTTGAACAATTTTATTTTTTATTTTTGGTTAAACAGTTTAGTTTTTTTAAAACTATGATTTGAAGAAGAAAATTTTCAGCATACTACTATTCTTCGTTCTTACATAAATGTAGGTCTAATGTGCATAACACACATGTGAAACTCACATTTATGTGAGAGGTGCACAGAAAACTAAATAGTTTCGCATTGTTGAGGATATGTAATTATTCAATACTTATGAAATATAATATTGTGGTACTCCTTTATCTCATATAGATAATAAGTCCAACCATGTAAGTTAGCTTGATAATGAGCTAAGTTTGAGCTTATTATGAAGCTAAATTGCATGCTCAAGCTTAGGTTTTTTTGGTTAACTTGTTCTTTTCACTAACATAGAAAACATAACGAATAAATTTTTTATCACTTCAAAATTAGTATTTAATAACTAATTTATAGATAAATAGATGCAATTTTACTACAAAATTGGTTATTTATATTACTAATAAATTATAAATAATAATATGATATCTTATAAACTTACAAAATTCAATTTCAAGTCTGTGTAATAAATTTTTTTACATGTATATATATATAAACATAAAATTTATTATATACTTTGTAGGGTTAAGGGCCTAAATCATATATTGGGCCTTGGGCCTTGGGCCTTGGGCGAGAGCATGAGTAGTCCAAGGACGAAATAGAAATGAATGGTTTAGACTCAGGACTTAAGGAGTCAGATGCAAATGGGATTGTGGTCCGAGGAGGAATACCTCCTTGGATAAGCTAAACACAAAACAGATGTATATCCCATAGATCAAAGTGACCTTCCAAGAAGGTCCAGTGATAGAGATGTGCCTCAAGAACCCACGAGAAGAAAGGGAACCCAAGAATATCTAAGGAAAAAGCTGCTATCACCACATTAAATACACTGCAGCTACTTTTCTGGCCGTATTTATGTGGAGAAAACTCCCGAACAGTGCTGTCTTGGCTATCACAACTCACAGAAAGCCAAAGAGGATGTCTGATGGGACGGGCACTTAAGTAAGGGCTCAAATGATCGACAAGTGTATGATCAAGATGATCCAAGGGGAAATATACAATGTAAAAGACTCTCCATGAGGGAGGGATTGAAAAAATAGAGAAAGAATACTATAGCAATCAAAGTTATACCTATAATCAGCTTAATTGATCTATATGAAGATTTACCTCCTCAAACAGTGAATTCATTTAGTTCTTTGTTCCTTGTTCTTACTTGATCATCTTCTGAATCCATACTAACCGTTGTCAAATTCATTAGAACCTAGTTCTTTGATCCACTCTCTACAAATTCATTGTACTGGGCTCATTGGGCCGACATCCCTAACACTTTGGGCTTGGACTGCAAAACGTGTCTATACAATTGGCGCCATCTGTGGGAATTACTAGTGCAATAGTGAGTGCAACACTTGGTTATGGTAGGATCAAGTCCAGACCAAGTAGAGTCTTTGGGATCCCAGCACAGTGACCCCTTTGTCAACCTTGAGCAGAGAGGTGACTGTGAAGGAAGTGTGCATACCACACATACTAACAGGAGTCAACCTCAAGGTGGGAGTCATATCTCCCATGCAAAGAGTAACAAGGGCATGCAACTGGAGATTGACCAGTTGAAGAGGAAGTTGCGCCATGCACGGCGAAGGTGAACCCCCTCCAATTTTGATGTTTTTTCTGATGACGGAAAGGAGGTCAGTTATAGGCGAAGATCTCGAACCTCGCCTAGCGAATCTTTCTCCTATGAGGAGGAGCACCATCGTGAATGGAAGGTTAGAAACCCGTCTCGTAAAGGCGTGAAAAACGATGCTATGAGCGGGGCCTTAAACTAAATCTCCAAGTCGCCCTTCACGCGCAAAATCGAGGGGGCGAAACTTCCTCGACGATTCTCCCAGTCCGCTTTCACCATATACAATGGTAAAACAGACCTTGTAGAGCATGTGAGCCACTTCAATTAGAGAATGACTGTCCATTCCAAGGACGAAGCCTTGATGTGCAAGGTTTTTCCATCTAGTCTAGGACCCGTTGCAATGAGATGGTTCAATAGCCTGAGAGCAGATTCCATAAGTTTCTTTAAGGAGCTTACCCAGGCATTTGATTCTCGATTCGTCACTTGTAGCAGGGTTCCTCGGCCCTTGGCATCCCTACTGTCCTTAAGCATGCGGGAGGAAAAGACCCTGAAAACGTACTCGGATAGATACTGAGAGATGTTCAATGAAATAGATGGTGACTTTGACAATGTGGCCATCAGTACTTTTAAGGTCGGCCTTCCAGCCGAGCACGATTTGAGGAAATCTTTGACTGGCAAACCTGTCACCAGTGTGCACCAACTCGTGGACCGGATTGATAAGTATAAAAGGGTTGAGGAAGACCAGTAGCAGGGGAAAGGAAAGGATAAGGTTATCCCTCAAGAGAAAAGGGATTTTAGGTCAAACCGATACAAAAACAACCGGCCACAGAGAGATTTTGCTGGGCAGTCAGGATCTACCAGTACTCAGGCGGTCAATGCTGTGTTCCAAGAACCGATGCATCAGGTTCTAGAAAAGATCAGGAATGAGTCATTCTTCAAATGGCCAAATAAGATGGCAGGAAATCCCACAAGGCGCAATCAAAACCTTATTGCTAATACCACCAAGACCAAGCATACACCACAGAAGATTGTAGAAATTTGTGGGATCATCTGGACTAGCTCGTCCGCGAAGAAAAATTAAAGCAACTCTTGCATCACTCCAGTGGCCAGGAGGGCCAGACAAACTCGGAATCCCGGAGGGATGATTCTTCAAGATTGCTCTTGGGAACGATAAATGTCATTTTCGTTGCTCTAGGGAGGACTAGTTTCTGCCCTTCTAGAGTGATGTCTGTGGCTCGGCTATTCACCGAAGACATTAATCTGAAGCCAAAGAAGGTTAGAATAGAAATCCAACCAGTTCTAGGCTTTTCAGACGAGGATAAGTTCGGAACCATCCAACCCCATGGTGATACTTCAGTGGTCACAATCAGAATTGGGGGGTATGATGTGAAGAGAGTGTTAGTGGACCAGGGCAGTGGTGCTGAGATTATGTACCCCGACCTATACAAAGGGCTAAATTTGAGACCCGAGAACCTAACAGCTTACGATTTGCCCTTGGTAAGTTTTGATGGGAAAGTTGTTATTTTGAAGGGCCAGATTAGACTACCCGTACAGATTGATTTAGAAATGGTGGAGGTGGATTTCATCGTGGTGGACGTTTACTCACCCTACTCAAACATTGTGGCCAGACCTAGGCTTCATACCTTGGGAGCCATCTCTTCTACTCTATACCAAAAGGTGAAATATCCATTTGAGGGCCAGGTTAAGGAGATCTTGGGAAGTCAATCCACGGCTAGGCAATGCTTAGTGGCTGTCATCTTACATCATCCCAAAGCTGAGTCCTCGGCATCCGCTAAAGGTGGCTTATAGCAATTAAGAGCTCTGATGTTGCCTACCAACGGATTGGCCACAGAGGCGAAATGTGAGGATTTAGCTAGGGTCATTGTTGGTGATGATTCGGAGAAGTTCTTTTAAATCGAGGCTCAACTACCTCCTCTAGAGAAGGAAGAGCTAATAGAGTTTCTCAGAAAAAATGTTGACGTGTTTGCATGGAATGCTTACGAGGCCCTAGGGGTGGATCCAAGCTTCATTTGTCATCATTTAAACGTTAATCCCTCCATCACCCCCAAAAAGCAACCACCTCAGCGATCATCCAAAGATCATTCCAATGCAGTCAAGAATAAGGTGATGAAACGAAAGCAAGCGGGGGCTGTCAAGGAGGTGTTCTACTCTGAATGGCTGGCCAATACTGTAGTTGTGAAAAAGAAGAGTGGAAAATGGCGAGTGTGTGTAGACTTCACAAATCTAAACAAGGCTTGCCCAAAAGATCTTTTCTCTATGCCTAGGATAGACCAGCTGGTGGATGCAACTATAGGCCATTCTCGGATGAGTTTCTTAGACGCCTTTTCAAGGGTATCACCAAATACTGCTAACCTTGGATAATTAGGAAAAAAACAGCTTTTGTCACCCCTTATTGGGAACTATCACTACAAAGTGATGCCATTCGGTTTGAAAAATGCTAGGTCTACCTATCAAAGGACGATGACTAGAATATTTGAACCACAGTTGGGCAAGAGTATCAAGGTCTATATAGACGACATGGTGGTGAAAAGTTAGGTAGTGTTTAAGCATGTGAGAGATCTTGGAAACATTTTTAAAATTCTGAGGAAGTACAAGTTGCGCCTTAACGCTTTCAAATGCTCTTTTAGTGTGGGATCGCAAATTTCTGGGCTACATGGTTACTCATTGTGGAATTGAAGTTAATCCTGATCAGATTAAGGCAATCAACGATTTACAACCACCTTAGATTCCTAAGGAAGTCCAGAAGCTGACCGGAATGACTACTACTTTGAATCAATTTATCTCTCGAACAGCAGATAGGTGCAGACCCTTCTTCCTATTGATGAACAAATGGAAGGGGTTTAAGTGGACTGAAGAATGTGCCCTAACCTTCCAACAGCTTAAGTATTATCTCTCTCGACCACCTATCATGTCCAGTCTTGACGTAGATGAAGTCTTGTTTACCTATATTGTTGTGGCCCCTCATGCTATAAGCTTGGTCTTGATACGAGTTGATAGCGGCATACAAAAGCCAGTTTGTTATGTAAGCAAGTTACTACATGAGGCCGATATTCGCTATCTGCCACTGGAGAAAACCATTTTAGCGGTAATACATGCTACCTAAAAACTCCCCTATTACTTCCAGGCACACACGGTAATTGTCCTAACTCAACTCCCGCTTCGAGCTCTGCTTCGAAGTGCTGATTACACGAGGAGGATCGCTAAATAAGGCACGAACCTAGAGGCTTTTAACATCAAATACATGTTTTACACATCTGTCAAAGGTCAAGTCATCGCAGATCTGGTAGCCGAGTTTGCTGAATCCCCGTTGGAAGTAGAAACAGAGAATCAAAACATGGATGGAAAATCGGTTGGCATGATCTCCCAACAAGGTCCCTTATCCTAGAAAGTATACGTCGAAGGTGCAGTGAATCAAAAGGGGTCTAGAGTGGGGCTAGTTCTGGTATTACCCGAGAAAATCACCATTGAGAAATCATTAAGATTGGGATTCTCGACCACAAATAATGAAGCCGAATATGAGGCTCTGCTGATGGGAATAGCCATAGTTCAAAAAATGGATGGAAAGGCTGTAGAGGTCTTCTTGGACTCAAGATTGGTCGTCGGCCAAATGAAATGAGAGTTTGAAGCCAAAGATGAAAGAATGCAAGGGTACTTGAGTCAGGTTAGACGTTTGTAGTCAAGTTTTGAATCTTTCAACCTAGTGCATATCCCCAAAAATGGAAACACGCATGCTGATTCCCTAGCCACACTTGCAACCTCCTCGGCGCGAAACTTACCCTAGGTCATCCTTGTGGAAGACTTATGCAAACCCATAGAGGTGAGCAAAGAGGGGGTTCATGTTTACCAAGTTAGAATGGGGCCTAGTTGGATGGACCCCATAACATTATTCTTAAAGGAAGATATCCTACCCAAGGAGAGGTCAGAAGCTGACAAAATACGAAGAAAGGCATATCAATTCTGGCTGTCCAAGGACCAGAAATTGTACAAACGCTCATTTTTCGGGCCATACTTACTATGCATACACCCTGAAGCAACAAAATTACTCCTAGAGGAGTTACATGAAGGGATTTTTGGAAGCCACACTAGAGGGAGATCCTTGTCATGTAAAGCCTTCACTCAAGGCTATTAGTGGCCTCACATGCAAAAAGAAGCACAAGAATATGTAAGAAAGTGCAACCAATGTCAAATATTCGCACCAAACATACACTTACTAGGAGGAGTCCTTAATCTTTTATCCAGCCCCTGGCCATTTGCTCAGTGGGGCTTGGACATTGTTGGTCCTTTCCCCAAGGCAGCAGGAAACAAAAGATATTTACTGGTCAACACAAACTACTTCACTAAGTGGGTTGAAACTAAGCCCTTAGCTAATATTAGAGATGTGGATGCCAAGAAGTTTGTCTGAAAAAACATTGTCACCTAGTTCGGGGTCCCTCGTACCCTCATTTCGGACAATGACCTTCAATTTGATAACAAATCTTTAAGGAGATACTATTGTGATTTGGGAATTACAAATAGATATTCTACCCCAGCCTATCCCCAAGGAAATGGACAAGCCAAAACTGTTAACAAGGTCATAGTTAATAGACTCAAGAAAAGGCTGGACGATGCGAAGGAAAAATGGGTGAAAGAACTGTCCCATGTCCTCTGGACATACCGAACCACACCTCGTAGATCAACAGGAGAGACCCCCTTCTTAATGACTTATGGGGCTAAGACTGTTATTCCTTTAGAGACTAGCTTCTCAACGTTAAGAACCAGCTCATTCAACCCAAGCAGTAACAATGAGTTGTTAGAAAAGAGCTTACACTTTATTGAGGAAAGAAGATAAAATGCAATGGTTCAATTGGCATACTACCAACACAAACTCAAGCAAGGCTATGATGACAATGTAAAGCTGAGGCCATTATTTCCTGGTGACTTGGTATTGAGAAAAGTTCTAGGTAATACAAAGAACCCAGCGTGGGGAAAGTTAGGACCCAATTGGGAACGACCATATCGCATCACCTCAGTGGCTGGCATAGGGACATATTTTCTGGAAGACTTAGATGAGCATATGATACCACACCTTTGGAATATAAACAATCTGAAAATATATTATTATTAATAAAAGTTTCCTTTATTAATGCATTCATTTGTTATATAAGGCATTGTGCTTTCTATTATTCTTTCTTTATATAAGTGATTAAATAGAACATTAGTCATGCCTGGGTCCTCGAACCAGATGCTTTGGGGAAACTAACATTCTATGACATCTTTATATATATAATTAAACAAAATCTTAGTCATGCCTAGGTCCTCGGACCATATGCTTTGGGAAAATTTACACTCTATGACATTTTTGTATAAGTAATTAAACAGAATCTTAGTCATGCCTGGGTCCTTGGACCAAATGTTTTGGAAAAATTAACACTCTATGACATATTTATATAAATGATTAAATAGAACAATAGTCATGCTTGAGTCTTCGGACCAGATGCTTTGGAGAAATTAACACTTCATGACATATTTATATAAGTGATTAAACAGAACCTTAATCATGCTTGGATCCTTGGACCAAATGCTTTGGGGAAATTAACACTCTATAACATTTTTATATAAGTGATTGAACGGAACCTTAGTCATGCCTAGGTTCTTGGACCAATTGCTTTGGGAAAATTAACACTCTATGATATCTTTATATAGGTGATTAAATAGAACCTTAGTCAAGCCTGGGTCCTCGGACCAAATACTTTGGAGAAATTAACACTCTATGACATCTTTATATAAGTGATTAAATAAAACCTTAGTCATGCTTGAGTCCTCGAACCAGATGTTTTGGAAAAATTAACACTCTATGATATCTTTATATAAGTGATTAAACAGAACCTTAGTCATGCTTGGGTTTTCGGACCAAATGCTTTGGAAAAAATTAACACTCTACGACATCTTTATAAGTGTTTAAACAAAACCTTAGTCATGCCTGGGTATTCGGATCAGATGCTTTAGGGAAGTTAACATTCTATGATATCTATTTGTTTCTCACTAAGTAGCAAGACAGATCCAAGATTATAACCAACTCCTCAGATTGGTAGCTCTGAGTAAATTGAAGTTCTTAATTATTTACCCAAGTGTTGAGCAAAGTGAAAAATATTTCCCCCTTTTTGCTCTTCATGAAGTTTATTACTTATCTTTATTAGATTCAGCCTTCATTATTTAAAGAGCAATTCACAGCATAAATACGGGGTAAATCTCTTCATTGCTGGTACTTATTCATATTACTTACACTAATGCCAAGGTACTGTTGTTAGTTTTTATTAAAATTAAAGTAGCAACAATTCAAGTTTATTTGCAATAACAGTAAACTTGAAAGCATATAAAGCAAAGACACAAGTGATAGAAAGAAAAGTCTATCCATTAATCAAAAAAAGGGAGTACATTATATTCTGTGACAAAATGCCACTAAAAAAAAAAATTTACAAGAAAATCTTAAGGGCTAAGCCTTGATCTTGGGGGCAGGAGGGTCTTCTTTCTGGCTCGGCTAGGAGGTGGCACCCTCCTTGGCTTTAGGATCAACATCTTTATCCTTAGCCTCTGCTTTTTTTGCCTTAGTTTTAGCTTCCTTGGCCTTGGCAGCGTTTTTAGCTCCTACTAAGGGCTTGTTCTCCTGGCCTTTGCTCCTATCCTTGCCCCCTCGGCCCCCTGGCCTTGATCACCAGTTTGACTGGACCCATGAAAGCCTCAGGAGGAGGGAGAGTAGCTTGGATGGTCAAAGGCTGCTTCGAGGTCTCTAGAGCATGGTTAGCAGAAGAAGGGGTGGCATTTGAGACTTCACGGATGTATGGATGGTAGTATATGCTCCCAAAATGCCTCAAGACTGAGTTTGCAGGGACTCTTATAACGTCAAGGGCCCTATCCCATGATACGTTACAATAATCCCTGCACACCTCAGAAAGCTCCTCAGTGAGCCTCACTTGCGTTTCCTCCATGCCGAGCTGATAAGACGCTTGCTTTTCAGCCTCTAGTGCCTCCTTGGCCAGTTGGGCTGCCTCCTTGGCCTTCTGCAACTCAGCCTTGAAATCCATAACTTGTTGTTTTTGAGTGGCCAACTCAAGTTCCGTCGTGTAAAGGTGCTTACGTTGGTCCTCCTTGACTTGGGCCTCAGTGCTTTTTAGACTAGCTAGAGCACTCAGGCGTTCCCTTTCTGAGGCAGTCAGCTTGTTGGTCAGTTTAGTATGCTTCTCTTTAAGAGCCCCCAAGATTTTCTCGGTCTCAACACGAAAATGGGCTTTACCCTAACTTCCTTGCAGGCATCTTTGACCCACTCCTCGGCCACAAAAACCTGTAACCACTTACCATGGCAAGGTGTCCCTCTTCAAGGACAGGAAGATGTCAGGTTGCTTGAAGCGCCTGTAAGCATCCATATCTCCCAGCAGAAGAAATGGCTGCTCAAGGGCCTTAGCAACATAGCCCAAGTGCCCCCTTGAAAGTTTTGGACTGAGGCATCCCAAGGGATGGGGTCACCATCCACCTCCAGCCTAGGGGACCAAATACGCGGTGGTCAGCATACATCGACCCCTTGAGAGTCCTCCCTGCTCTCCACAGAGGAAGCCCGTTTGTCTTTGGCGTGCTTGGGCTGCTTCTCCCCCTTTAGAGGAACCATCTCGCTCTCCTCCACGTCGTGCACCTCTGGCACTTTCCTCTTCTTCTTCAAATCAGGGCAAGGGAGCAGCCCAACTAAAGTCACGAGTAAAGGAGGGAAAGGTGGAGGATTAGCTGGGATTTGGGACTTAGTGGCTTCTTTGGAAACTGACACCTTGCCCCTTGCGGCCATAAGATCTCTTAAATACATTGCAGCACCTTTTCTAGCTGTATTTATGTGGAGAAAACCCCTGAACAGTACTGCCTTGGCTACCACAATTCACAGAAAGCCAAAGAGGGTGTCTGATGGGATGACCACTCAAGTAAAGGCTCAAATGATCGACAAGTGTAGGATCAAGATGGTCTAAGGGGAAATATATAATGTAAAAGACCCTCCATGAGGGAGGGATTGGAAAAACAGAGAAATAATATTGTAACAATCAAAGTTATACCTATAATCAACTTAATTGATCTATATGAAGATTTACCTCATCGGACAGTGAATTCATTCAATTCTTTGTTCCTTGTTCTTACTTGATCATCTTCTGAATCCATACTAGCCATTGTTAAATTCATTAGAGCCTAGTTTTTTGACCAACTTTCTACAAATTTATTGTATTGGGCTCATTAGGCCGACATCCCTAATACTTTGGGCTTGGGCTGTAAAACGTGTCCATACATACTTAATTAAGCCTCATTCTCATGAACTTGTTCACAGACACATTATGTTTAAGCCTCACTCGTTTAATAATGGTTTCTAAACTTGGCTTGACCTTGCCTCATTTGTTAAATAAATGCGAAAACCACATTTTCGTCCCATATTTTCATGCGATTCCCACTTTGGTCCCTATATTTTATTTTCACCGCTTTTACTCCCTATTTAGAAAAACACCTTCCATTTTAGTCCTTTCCGTCAGTGCCCTTTGTTAAATAATAATAATAAAATTTTATTTTGGCATTAAAAAATGCCACATCAACATATAAATTTAAAAAATTAATTTATTAATTTTAACTAAATAAAAAAATCAAAATAGAATTAAAAATCAAAATTCACATGAATTAAGATCTAAAGTATCTTGAACAAGAACATCAACCCAGATTTAAGATCTCAAAATTAAAAACCAAAAATCACAAATAACTCAGAAAATAAGAACACAAGATTAAAGACCTAAAACCCATCCAATGATCAAACCCCAACAATCCAAAACAACGATCCTGAACCAATCTCACTCTTCTCTCCCAAAACCACCACTGCCTCCACCGACTCTCACTTCCACATCTTCTCTCGCTAAGCCCCAAAGCAAAAGAAGAAGAACTCCCGCAAAACAAGAAGAACTCCCACAAACACACACGATTAACCAAAACCCAGAAATACCATAGATTGGTTTTTTTTTTTTTTTTTTTTTAAAAAAAAAAAAAAAAAAAAAAAAAAAAAAAAAAAAAAAAAAAAAAACCCAGATTGAGGACCCAAAATTTTCAAAACCCAAAGAATACAAACCCAAAAAATTAACATAAACCCAAAAATTTCAAGCACAAACCCAAAAAATCAAACACTAGAACAAAAGAAAATCAAACCCAAAACACACGAGCACAAACCCAAAAAATCAAACACAACTCCCACCCAGATTTGAACGAAATACCCACAAAACCATCAACCCAGCACACCTCAAACTCTTTTTGTCAAAAAATCCTTTTGATCGAACCTTAAGCCCTCCTCACCAACCCAGATTTAAACAAAGCGAAAACCCAGATCAACAAAAATCATAAGCCACAAACCCACCATCAGAGTGTGCCACCACCTATCTCCACTGAAATCTCCACCTCTGAGTTGAGAGATAGAGAGATGAAATAGAGAAAGTCTCACCGATTTGAGACAAGAACAACCCACTGATCCAAAGCACCCACCGATATGAGGCAGAGACCCACCGATCTAAAAGAGAGAACCACTAATCTTAGAGAGACACTTATCTGTGAGAGAGAGAGAGAGAGAGAGAGAGAGAGAGAGAGAGGTTTTGGGTCTTCAGCTTGAGTGAGTTTGAGATATGAGAGAGTTCGATGAGAGAGATGAAGATGTGGCAAAATAAGTAAATAAATAACAATGACTGGGTTTTCAGCTGATATTGTGTTTGGTTGCCAACAAAATAATGACTAGGTTTGTATTCTTGTTTGTTCTTACTCAAAATAAAGTTAGATCTCAATTTATATTATTTTTGGTTTTTATTTTTGTTTTTTCCTTTTTTTTCATTTAGTTAAAATTCATAAATTCATTTTTTGTTTTTAAAAGATGACGTGGCATTTTTAAAATGCTAAATAAAATATTATATTATTATTCTAATGCTGATGTTAGCATTTAGTGTGCCAGCGATGCACTTCATTTGCCACCTAGGACTTTGCCATTAGAGCACTGACGGAAATGACTAAAATGGAAGGCGTTTTCTTAAATATGAAGTAAAAGCGGTAAAAATAAAAGATATGGACCAAAGTGGAAATCGCGTGAAAATATAGGGACGAAAATGTGGTTTTCGCCTTAAATAAAAAAAACTTCATTAATTTTTTTCCCCAAGCCAAGCTCAAGAGGAACCTTTTCCAATTTGTAACAGGGTATATTTTATAATTAACTTAAAACAAAGTCAAATGTGGATTGTATATAGGAAAAGCCACAAGTTCACACTAACAAATAATCCTAAAAAATGCAAGATAGTTCGATAGTGTGACTACTAGTGTGTGGTGCATTAGGCATTTGGCATTGGTAAGGGTAACAATGTTTGACGACCCTTAGAGCATCCGTAGCAACTCTCTCAAATGTGCCAAATGCCAAATATTTGGCACATTTGGCACACCAAACACAAAAATGGAGTTTTATCATATGTGTTAAATGTGTCAAACTTTTGCAACATTGAACAGTACCGTTGCAATTTTGACACGGTACGGACAAGAATGGCATTTGCATTTATTATTTTTTTATTCGACTTTTCTCTCTCCTCTCACTACTTTAATTGATTTTTCTCTCTCTCTTCACAATCTGTCTCTCTCTCCAAACCGGTGTTCTTTCCTCTTCAGATCAGATTCCCAGCTCCTCCCTCAACCTCAATCGTCTTTCTCTCTCTTTGCACCTCAAATCAAACCCAAAAATCTTCTTTCTTCTCTCTTTATCGAGCGGCAGAGCTATGGACTGGGTCGTGATTAGTTGAGACAATAGATAGGTCAATTGGGTTGGGGTTTTTGGCGGGTTGTTGGTTGAGTTTTGGGTTTGGGTGGTGGAATTGGTTGAGTCGTGGTTGGTTGATTTTGGGATGGTGCTGTGGATTTGAGATTTGAGATGGTGCTGATGGGTTTGAGATTTGTGGTTGTGCCGATCTCTCTGGTTGTGTGTGTGTGTGTGTGTGTGTGTGTGTGTGTGTTTGTGGTTGTGCCGATCTCTCTGGTTGTGTGTGTGTGTGTGTGTGTGTGTGTGTGTGTGTGTTTTTTTTTTTTTAAGGTGGCGTTGGTGGATGTGGGTTTGTGCCGGTGGTGGCTGGTCGGTGTTGTTGCTGTTGGTGGCTATTGTTGCAGCAGTGGTAGATGTGCCGTTGTTGTTGATGGTGATGATAGGGAGGAGATAATATATTATTTTAATGTGTAGTAAATATTATTTTAATTATATAATTGAATGATAAAACATTTGATAAATGGGATGTTGTAAAATAATGTGGTAAAATAATAAAATAGGCTTTTGGTGTGTTAAAATGGCATTTTTTATAGAACATCTACTACGGATGCTCTTACATTACATGGTATTGTTTGTCGATTAGCTTTTAGTGGAAATATGCAAATTGGTCAATATTATGTTTTTTTTTATTATTATTACTTGTAATAACCTTCAAATAACTCAATTAATTAATAAAGTTAAAATGGACCGAAGTTCTTTGACACAAACTCATTTATCCCATATAAATGAGTATCATTTTTATCAAACATAAATTTGAATTTTAAAAATAAAATTGAGTATTAAACAAATTTTATAATTATATTGGTAATTTCTTTTATGCAACCCTATAGTCCTCAAATCTTTTACTTAAAAAAAAAAATCAAAAACAAAAAAACAAAAAACAAAAAACAAAACAAAAAATATCTTCATATAATTTTATTTTTCCTAAATTATCTAAGTTTAAATGTTGATAGAAATTCATTGGATTCAAAAAGAACTTTAAAATTTTATGCTATTAGTACTCTAATTGACAATATTGTGAAATATAAGTTGCATGGAATTTTTGCTTATAATTGTTATAATTTATGTGTTTATAAAATATATTAAAAATAATATATGTTAATTATGTTAGTTTTTAGATCATAGTTATTAGATAGGTTGAAAGTGATCATATTTTTGTCAATCCAATACAACTTGTTTAATAAATTTGTAAAAATAAGCTATTTCCGTGTCAACTCAAATTCGACCCATATAACATGTTTGATAAACAAATATTGTGTTGACTTACTTAATAAAAGGTCGTATCAGGGTTGAGAGATTTTGATATAAATCTTAATTTTGTGGTGTTCATGTCCTCACCTCTAAACATTGGTGTGTAGATATTGAAGGATTTGGTTCAAGAGGAGTATGGCCAATGTGGTAATAGAGGCTCACACATAAACAAGATATTACTAAAATATACAAGTGTAATAAATACTCCTAGATAATGTAGTGGTCACAAGAATCAACAACATGTACAATATTATTAGACTCAGGGGTGGCCCAACAAATTTGGAGGCCTAAGGCAATATATTTAAATAGGGTTTCTTTTGTTATCACTTAAATAATATTTAACTATTGTTTAATATCATTGTTTTTTTTTTTTTTATAACAAAACTCTATTCTTTTTATTTTCTAATATGCTTTTTCTTTTTTTGGAAAAATGCTAAAACTACAACAAATTTTACTACAAAAACACTTAGAAACGATGTAGTAATGAATGTTATTAGTAACACCTCAAGAAGATAATAAATAAGTATTTGAATGAATGATGTTAGAGATATTATAAATTTTATAATATGAGGCTTACAAAGATATATCACCAATCACAAAATGTATTTTAAAAATGCATTTAATAAGTTGTTGACGTCCACAAATCATATTAATTGTCACATTAATTTGTAAAGGTCTTTGAAGTAAAACTTATAGTATATATTTCTTACATTTTCCTATCTAAATTATTTCTTGTGATTAATGACATATATATTTATAGGAATCATTTATTTAAAGTTGTATTATCTCTAGCATTACTTAATTATTTGGGAGTTCTTAAAAGTAAATATATATATATATCTCCAAAAAAAATATTTTTTCAAAAAAATATATTAATTTTTACCCCAAAATTTGGGGGTCTTTTTCTAGTAAGGGACCCTACGCGATGGCCTAAGTGGCCTAGGTCTAGGGCCGGCCCTGATTAGACTCAAATATATGAGTGTAAACTTTTGATTAAGATGATGTAAATGTAAGTCATGTAACTACATATATTATATTATGTAAAAGAGGTATCCCAGGCTCCTAGCTATTGGACTCAAATGTTGTCTCTCCGGCATAGCTTTATTCCGACCATTAGTTTCATGAGGAAAGGTAGTAGTACTTCAATTTCAGTGATTAATGGAACGTGTTTTTATTTTTAATAAGTGAATCGATTATGCTTTTTGGGTCCAACAACCCACTCACATCAAGATAATATTAATCCGTATTGGATTTAGTGGAATCACCACTAATTGTCACATCTCATGGATAATGCTCTACTTTTGGCTCCTTTTGGAAGACATTTTCTCCACGAATCAATTATGAACTACGAGAATTATGATTCCATAATCATGGAGTTAGTGGGGGTTTAACTGTTTAAGTAATAGCTCTATGTTAATGCTTTTTTTTTTAATATTTCATGTTTATGGTTTGAATCTTACCTCTTCTTCCGTGTATAGTGCAACTGAAAAAATATAAAAATATCAACAAAATTTTGGTTCAAAATTAAACTGATGCCTATTGTTCTAATTTGAAGTCAAAAACTCATGAATTTTGAGAAATGATGAAATTGGTCCTTCTATAATCTATTGAAGGGCACAATTTTGAAGTGGGGATTGGGACCTTGGCCAATTTTGATTGGTTTAAGACTTTGAGGCCTATTGGATTTTGATGGGTTTGTTCGTGATGGTGATGCAGGAAATGAGGGCTTTATGCGGTGGTGGTGGTGATGATGAGGTGAGAGTGGCAATGAAGGATCAATGAGATTTTATATAACCTTTTTATTTTTATTTTTATTATTGAACACAAAATCATTTATAATTTTACTTTTTTTAATTTAATTTTAGTAAAAAAAATAGTTCTCTATTAAATTTTACTCTAGAAATGAATTTTTAAATAAACACATCATGTATTCTGCACATTATTTGCTTTTTCCACCCGCTTAGCTAACAAAAATGGCAATAGAATGCTCAACTTGGTCTTTCACAAAGATCAATATTTTTTTAAAAAAAATTCCAAATTAAAACAATCTGAGGTTAGATTAATTTTGACCTAAAGTTGAACAAGTATATTTACTTTTTTCCTTATATAAAATGATCTGTGAATATACAAAGGCAAGGTACTCAACGTATAATATATTATCTTGAAGAACTCTAAGTATCTGTTTGGATTCAGAGTATCCTGCGTTTGCGTTTTGCATTTTTTGCTTTTTTTTTTTTTTTTTTTCACGCATTTTGCTTTAGGGGACAATTATCACTGTTCATGCACTGTAGCAGCACTATTCACGGGACCCACATCTACTTTATTCAAAAAAATATTAAAAATAGGTCCCACGGCACTATTCACACACTTAAGAATTATTTTACTAAAATGTTTTCAGTTTTTAATTTTCAGCAAAATAAATTGTATCCAAACAGACCCTTAGGAGGTCAATTTTAGTATTTCTCAAAGTTTCATTAGATTCATGAGAGTTTGGGTTCAAACGATTGCTTCATATATAGTGATAGCCTTGATGGTATGTGTAGGATAGGTGGGAGGTGGTGGTACACAATGACCCATCTTGAAAGACCACTCTTTCGTCTAAGGATGTCTAATCGTTGCACCAATAATTCGTAGGAGGGATGACACTGCGAGGTGGGTAGTTTATCTGAGATTGATGCCTCCTAAAGAATAACAAAGGTGTGTGAAGGTAGGCTCAAGCTAAGGTTATGCTAGGCCTATAGATTTGCATTTCTAATAAAAGAAGAGTATATAATTAGATAGAAGTATATATAATTAGCCAGATCTTTTGAACTTTGAAGCTAGATATTGCCACATTAGCTAACAAAAAATGTTCTCTAAAGAACAAGTCAATTTATTTAATAAAGGTCTCAANTATCCAAACAGACCCTTAGGAGGTCAATTTTAGTATTTCTCAAAGTTTCATTAGATTCATGAGAGTTTGGGTTCAAACGATTGCTTCATATATAGTGATAGCCTTGATGGTATGTGTAGGATAGGTGGGAGGTGGTGGTACACAATGACCCATCTTGAAAGACCACTCTTTCGTCTAAGGATGTCTAATCGTTGCACCAATAATTCGTAGGAGGGATGACACTGCGAGGTGGGTAGTTTATCTGAGATTGATGCCTCCTAAAGAATAACAAAGGTGTGTGAAGGTAGGCTCAAGCTAAGGTTATGCTAGGCCTATAGATTTGCATTTCTAATAAAAGAAGAGTATATAATTAGATAGAAGTATATATAATTAGCCAGATCTTTTGAACTTTGAAGCTAGATATTGCCACATTAGCTAACAAAAAATGTTCTCTAAAGAACAAGTCAATTTATTTAATAAAGGTCTCATCACTCATACTAAAATTTTGAGATAAAAGCTTTTTTTTCATTATTGGCATCTAACATGAGTTATCAAGGGATATAATAAAATTACTTTCATAAGTACATTATTAGCAGAGGTATCACACCCACCAAAATAAATAAATAAATAAATTATATATACTAGTATGTAATCACGTGCTACCGCACGGGACTGGTTAATTGTAATGATGCTATTAGCCCATTTTTTTGTTTTTGTTTTTTTGGGTTTATCACACGGATGATAGAATTAAATCAAACAATGAAAAATATATATTGCATTTTATTATTTAAGTAATGCTATTGGTCTTTCTTTTCTTTTCTTTTTTGGTTTATCATATATAGGATAGCATTAGATAAAACAATGAATAAAAAAAAGAGAATATTGCATTTTATTATTTAAGTGATGCTACAGTGAAGAAAAAAAAGAATATTGCATTTTATTATTTAAAATATATAAAGGGACATTAAAAAATAAAAACTAATCATTGAGCTTGGAATCTTCTAGGAGGCGCCAATAAAGCGCTAATGTATGAGAGTGTGAAGTAAGGAAGAGTGGGATTGAACATTGTGTTTGAACCCGGCCTTACTCTGAGAAATCTGTAAGGAGGAGAAGAGGGTAGTGTGTGGATCTAGTTGGTAGAAGATGAGAGAGGAGGAGACATGGGATGACGATATGAAATTAGGAGGAGATGATGTTTTACTTTTATAGTCTTTCTTGTTGGACTCTTTGGTTTGGTTGGGGGATTAGAAGAGCTCCAGACTTTATTGAGATCACCAATAAAAGTGTGCAAGTGAGATGTTCTTGCTTAAGCTAATGAGTATTATCATTTGGTTTTCTTGATTTCCGTGTTAAATGTTAATACATCATTTATTTGGGCACAAAAATTAGAAAATTTAGATAAGATACATGACACAAAATTGAAGTCCAATTTATAATCTCCATAAAAGTGTGCAGGTAAGATTTCTTACTTAGGTGAGCATTATCATTGTGGTTTTCTTGGCTTCCGTGTTAAATATTAATGCATCATTTATTGGGCACAAAAATTAGAAAACTTAAAATAAGATACATGACACAAAATTGCAGTCAAATTTATAATCTAATTAGATTTTTTTTTTTTTTTAGTTTTGGTTAGGACAAGTGGCGCAAAATTGAGAATCCAATTGAAATCTAATTGAATTTTCTATCTGCTTCACCTATTATTATATATATAGATATATAGATTATCATTGTGGTTTTCTTGGCTTCCATGTTAAATATTAATGCATCATTTATTGGGCACAAAAATTAGAAAATTTAGATAAGATACATGACACAAAATTGGAGTCAAATTTATAATCTAATTAGATTTTTTTTTGAGTTTTGGTTAGGACAAGTGGCGCAAAATTGAGAATCCAATTGAAATCTAATTGGATTTTCTCTCTACTTCACCTATTATTAAATATATAGATATATAAATTATCATTGTGGTTTTCTTGGCTTCCGTGTTAAATATTAATGCATCATTTATTGGGCACAAAAATTAGAAAATTTAGATAAGATACATGACACAAAATTGGAGTCAAATTTATAATCTAATTAGATTTTTTTTTGAGTTTTGGTTAGGACAAGTGGCGCAAAATTGAGAATCCAATTGAAATCTAATTGGATTTTCTCTCTACTTCACCTATTATTAAATATATAGATATATAGATTATCATTGTGGTTTTCTTGGCTTCCGTGTTAAATATTAATGCATCATTTATTGGGCACAAAAATTAGAAAATTTAGATAAGATACATGACACAAAATTTGAGTCAAATTTATAATCTAATTAGATTTTTTTTTTAGTTTTGGTTAGGACAAGTGGCGCAAAATTGAGAATCCAATTGAAATCTAATTAGATTTTCTCTCTGATTCACCTATTATTATATACATAGATATATAGATATATAGATTTGTTAGGTTCAAGTTATACTTTCTATAATTTTGATAATGTTATAATATTTGATAAATATTTTTAAGGCGAAAACTCCATTTTAGTCCCTACATTTTGGAGTTATATTCAATTTGGTCCCTACATTTTAGTAGCAGTCAATTTAGTCTATGTTGTTTTCAACTTACAGTCAATTTGGTCCCTATCGTTAACTTATTATCGAAAAATGCTTATATGATAAACAGTGTGCACAAGTGGCACACTTGAAGCTGGCGTGGCTAAAAAATAATAATAATAAATATTAATTGACATTAAAAAATTACACCTCATCATTTGAAATAAATAAATCAAAAATCAAAATCCTTTTTTTTCTTTTAATCTTTCCTGCCCCTTTCAATCTGCAATCTCAGATTTAGTGATAGAATGACATGCAAACCAAATGTAACAAAGAATCTTCACTTCAAAAAGTGCTAAACCCGAAGTTAGATGAGATCTACTAAAAAGGTTAAAAGCAAAATTGTTCGTAGTAAAAAAATTTACTCCTCTAAAAGACACTGAAGAGAAATTTTAGTGTGTATAAAATATTGAAAAGAGAAGAAGAAGAAGTTGTTCGAAATGAAATTTTTTTTTTTTTAAAAAAAAAATCTGTTTTTGTATGGTCTGGGATTGGGATGGGAGTCTAAGTAATAGGAGAATATGAAAAAAAAAAATTAAGCGAGTTTAGATTTGTTTATTTATTTATATAATTTAAATCTGTTTGGTCGCCATGTGTTGATTTGTGTGATTAATTTTGTAAGAATTTGTGTGATTATTGGATCTGCAGAAACATGCAAAATTTAGATTTGTTGGGTTAGTAAGAAAGGGCAGGAAAATAGAAAAGAAAATAAGATTTAGAATATTTTTTATAAAAAATTTTAATGCTGAGGTGGTATTTTTAACATGAATTAATTATTATTTTTTAGCCACTTTAACTTCAAGTGTGCCACTTGTGCATGCTGTTTGTCACGAAAGCATTTTTTATTAATAAGTTAACGGTATGAACTACTGTAAATTAAAAATAATAAGGATCAAATTGACTGTGACCTTCTCAAAAAAAAATTGACTATGACTTTAAAATGTAAGAATCAAAATAGTATTTTCGCCTATTTTTTATAAGATGTGTATCTTGACAAATTTGATAGATAATATTTTCTCTTTGTACTTTTTATACTTGCAAAATTTTAAGATAATAAGAAATTAATCTCTTTCCTTCGTTAATCATGCTAATGATTGAGCTAAAAAAATAAATTATCGTATTGTCTGACATGGACTGAAATAGAAGTCTTTATATCTTCTCCCACTCCACTCACTTGAGAAAATTAGCTGGCATGGGCCCGCCACTAATTAATTATTGCTGATTGGAGATGAGTTAAGTGATTTCCATTAGTTTAATGTTTATTGTCACCTTCAAATTTAGCTTATTTTTGTCGCTTCAAAATAATAAGACACTATTTTTTTTGCAATTATCGTTAAAGACAGCTCTCATAATTATTGCCTTTGAACTTTACAGTGATGCAAAACAGTCAGCTTTCTGAACCCACGCTTGCCTAACTAATTTTGACTTTGAAGGTTGAATTAATAGCTGCAAAAGATTATTAAAATGTTGATGAATTTGAACTCCTGGATCCAAAAATGAAAGGCCTGAACATTTTCTTGATGCATACAGATCTTGACAGGAGACAATGTCCTATCATTTCTGCTTTCTGAAAGAACACGATGCTCAAAAATCAAAATTATTTTATTATGTGAAAGTAATGTGAACTTGGACCATATGCCATTCTGGATGTTTCCTTCTCAATTTTCAGTTGGTATCTTATCAGTTCCAAGTGTCAACTTCAAAGTCACCCTGTCCATCAATAAAACACGTAATATGAAAAGGAAAAAAAAATAAAAAATAAAAAACTTAAAGGCAAAAAAACAGTGAGAAAATGAAAGAAAGTTGATTGGTTGTTGCCTTACTGTTAGAATTATTGATGATTTTCTATCAATAGAGTTTAGTGATGGAATCTGGACTATGATTGGTTCTGGAATCTGGTTGTCTGCCATTTTTCTTTGTAATTTGATTAATTTCTGGGCAAAGAGTAAATAGCCTTAATTTTAAAGCTATATAGCAAAAAATATTTATTTTCAAAGCATTTAGCAAAATGGCTCCTAAATTGAGTTTTATGTGTATTTTAAAGTAGAACTTGATATTAAATATGCTAATGTTGAGTTCCACTTATAACTCGATTTTGTTAAAATTAAGTTCAAAAAAAGTAGCATTTTGCTAAATATTTTGAAAAGATTTGTATTTTGCTACATAATTTTAAAATACGTGTGGATGAAAAAGTATATTAAAATGCGTAAAATGTTATTTGAAAATACAAACCAAACGAGCCCTTACCCATTTTTTCCTAATTTCCAATACTATACGACAAACCTGTTCGGTTTTGTCTAGTTTATAAGTCACTTTATTTTTAATACTATTGTAAGTAGAATTTTTTTAAGTTTTATTTTAGTCAGGTATAACTCAACTTATTTTTTAAGTAAAATACACAAATGAAAATAAATTACCCCAAACTCACAGCTTAATCACAACTTGCATTTAAAAACATTCTAGCTGATTATTCTTACGAAATTTTCCAAAAAAATATTAAAATGCTTTTGTTTACTATTTTATTGTATAAAGTAAAAATAAATAAAAGCAAAAAGCTTACTTTTAGAAACTTTTTCCATAATGACATGTGCCTTTTCCCGTTACTACTCCTTCTTTAATAAAGGCAAAGCAAAGAAAAAAGTCATTTATTTTTATTTTTTATTAAAAAGAAAAAGTTTCTCTATTGATACTTTCTAATATAATTTGAAAAAGAGATCATAACTCATAACTCATTAAAGTCGTTTTTATCTAATTTCTAGATCAAAATGTCTATTGCCATAACAAAATAAGTGACATAGTTTTTGTCACAATTTGTCTATGCGGCGAGTAGTGAGTAGTAAAGTTATAAACCTACCACTTTTTCCCCACCATTTAAAACTTGTCATATATAAGCGGGTTTCGACAAAAGTTGTGTCAATAGACTTTTGTTTTTACATTAATTATCAATGACCTATATTGAGTGAAATTGACAGTAAAGATTAAGATTTAGACTAATGGGTTTTATTTAACTCAATTAGTAAGATCTTTTGTCGTTAAATAAAAAATCTAAAGTTCGATTTCCATCGATACTAAAGACCAATTAATGTCTTAGTCTAATAATAAAAATTAAAAACCTTAGATTCTCATTGACACTAAAAACCAATTAGTTTCTTAATCTAATGATAAAGAGTAATAATCAGAGCATCAAACATGCACCATAAATTAAAATTCTTTAAAAAAAAAAAAAAGAGGATCTAGACTTCCGTATGTCCTCATTCAAAGCAAATAGGACACGGCTGGAATGTTGGACACGTCTAAAAACTAGAGAGCACACACTATGGAATGAAAATTATCATTAAGGAAAAAACAGATTACAACTATAGGAAAGTAAGAGGTTCAATTCCCACTGACACCGACCAATTAATATCTTAGTCTAATGATGAAGACTTTAGTTTCTCATTAACACAAAAAACTAATTGGTTTCTTAATCTAATGATAAAGAGCAATAATCAAAGCATCAAACATGCACCATAAATTAAAATTCTTTATAAAAAATATATATATATATATATATTAGGATCTAGACTACCATATGTCCTCATTCAAAGAAAATAGGACACAGTTGGAATGTTAGACACGTCTAAAAACTAGAGAATACACACTATGGCCACTTTAAAATATATGTATGCGTGTGTATGTATATATTATGGTCTATGGAATGAAAATTATCATTAAGAAAGAAACAATTACAACTGTAGGAAAGTAAGAATCTCTTCAGCTGTCAAGAGCATTGTAGCTCAATTGACAATCAAGATTAAGATCTAGACTAATGAGTTATAGTTAACTCAACTAATAAAGTCTTTTGTTGTCGAATAAGAAATCTAAAATTCGATTCTCATCGACAGAGACTAATTGATATCTTAGTCTAATGATAAAAACTTTAGATTCCTATTGACACCAAAAACTAATTGGTTTCTTAATCTAATGATAAAGAGCAATAATCAAAAACATCAAGCATACACCATAAATTAAAATTCTTTATATACATACATACATACATACATATATATCTATATATATATACTCCCTCCATCCCATTTTTTTTGTCCTCTATTCCATTTTAAGATGTCCCAAAATATTGTCCTGTTTCTAAAAATAAAAATCATTAATTTACTAATGTTCCTATTATAGCCCTATTAATTTACTAATTCAATTTTTTGATAAATTTTTTTAAGAGTAGTTTTGGAAACTTATACATTTTTAAAAGGTGAACAAAACAATAAATGATGTTTCCTTAAAAAGTTTGACTTTTCAAATAGGACAAAAAAAGTGAGATGGTGGGAGTATATAATTAGAAGCTATTTTTAGAAGCATTTTATTGAGAGAATAATAAAATAATAAATGTTGTTGACAGTTTTTTTATATTTCCCATAAACTATTTTACAAACTGCAGATGTAATGAATGATTATTAATAAATGAAAAAGTAATATTAATAGTAGGCCTAGATGAAAATTAATAAAAAGTTGGTCACGTTAATATTTTGTAAAAATATTATAAAATAGTTTGTAACAGTAACATTATTCTTTCTATTATGGTTTATTAATAATTACCTTAAGAGAATCCATTAACATGACCCAAGAAAGAAACATATTACAACAATAGCGTCAAAAGCGTTGTAGCTTGATTGGTTAACACATTTTAGTAGTTTCAACGGAAACATTTAGGTTCAAATTTTTCATTCCAACTACTGAATTATAATAAGAATTTAGATTATTTATAATTTTTAGGGTACTCATAGCGTTTTTTAAATCTTAATCATTCCCTTTATAATAAATTGTTCAAATAATGCCACATCATTAATTCATTAAAAAAAGTCCTTCAAATATGAATGAGTACAACACATTAGCTATTAGGAAAAACAAATTGACACATCATTTTTTTCTTAAGGCAATATCGGCACATCATATTTTCAATCATTAGGGGCCACTTAATAGATGAGTTTAAACTCATGTTTATAGTTTTTAAACAACATTATAAGTATTTTTACCCACACATATTTCTAAAAAATTAAAACAACGTTATTTTTTAATAATGTTACCCAACAACCCCTAGTTAATTTTATTATTATTATTATTTTTTTTAAAACATATTTAGAAAGCCAGATTTAGTAGTATCTCTCTCCACTCTGTTCTCACTACCATGCTGGAATAAAGAACCCATATTTCTTATGGTCTCTGCGTCATCAACTAGCTTCCATATTTCTAATGGCGGAAGCTCTAGAAACTCCCTCATACAAAGTGAAACTGGGCATTTTGCAAACCTTTTCTCTTCTAAGGTTTTCAATGCTAGATTTGTTAACAAAGTTTGGTGCCCCAACCCCCACAGCGTCCTTGGTTGCTCTGTGGTTGATAATGTTAAAGTTGTCCTTTTTGCAGGCTCTACTTTGAACTTCATCTTTTCCATGACCAAGTACTTTTCCCATTGTAAAAAACCAAAAAATAAAAAATAAATAACAAACAAAAAGTACTTTTCCCATTGAAACCAAAATGGCGTTTTCCTTGGCGGCACCCTTAATCATAAGAAATTAGTTTTGTTTTGCAATCTTTATTTGGGTTTGCAAATTTTGCTTTGCAATCTTTATTCATTCTAATGCCGGAATAGAAAACCCAGATGTGGTTTATTCCCTTATATGGGATCATGAAACACCATGGTGCCGACGGTGGAACATAGACGAAGAGATGTCGGTAGAGATTTGGGTTTTCTTTTTTTCTTTTTTTTTTTTTTTTTTTTGAAAAACTAAAATTAATTAATAAATTAAAATATGATGTGTCGATTTCTTTTTCTTAATAACTGATTTATCATCATATTTTAAGAAATTTTTAATGAATTTATGATATGGCATCATTCGAACTATTAATTATAAATATATATAAAAAATAAAAATAAAATAAAAAGGTCAAGACCAAAAGCATTTTACGTAACAAATTACTCTCCAGAAAGTCCTATTCTTATAGTAAAATAAAAGAAAAAAAATTAAGGATATATATATTTCTCACTCTTTAGGCAAAATGATCCATTTGATTATATTTTGGGCAACTAATTAAATTACCTTCGCGTTCACAAAAGGACCTCTTTCACACGAAAAAGTATACCATGCATCGCTACATGCATCCACACACATTGAATACATGGTATATTTTCCCCTTTCACACAGTTCACTTAATTTACACATGTGCTGTCATTCAAATGCGTTCTGCTCATCCCAAAAGTTCGTAGGCATAAAAAGATAAAACTTCCCCTCTATTATTAGAGCAATTTTCTTTCTTTCTTTTTTGAATGGGAGTTGAATTATTAGAGCACTTGGACCTGATTAAAGCAGTGAACTGTGAAAGGTAGCATTTACACTAATAAATAAATATGAACACGTACAAAGTTCATCACTATCAAAAGCAGTAGCCAACATTCAGAAAAGAATTGGAGTATGCCCAACTTATTGCTATTTTTTGGAATTGCACCAGACATTTACGGCTGTGTTCATATCGGTGGGGCACGACCGACAGGTCAACCTAAGGTAGTCCCATCAGCTTGCCGGAGCAAGCTTCTTTAATTTTTAAATTGAATCATTAGCTGAAAAAAAAAATGATAAATGAGAGTGGCTAATGTAAGGCCTTCCTAAGCTTTTTAATTTTATTAAATCCAAAAGTACTAGGAACACAATGAAAATTATAATTTTTACAACAAATTATCTTATAATCAAGTTGTGAGTGATGGAATAAAAATAGTGGAGTAAAAGTAGTTGATTCATACGGATTTACAACTTCACCACTTACAAATCACCATATAGACAAATTGTGACAAAATTGTAATTTTAGCACTACTGATTTACATCAACTTCAAGGTGGTTTTAGTCAAGTTTAGTAATATATATATGAGAAATGATATGTCTATAACATTTTTACAACAAATCCCAAGTGGCAGGTTGTTACTAGTTATTATTGTTGGGGCAAAAAAGTAATCTTAGTGTTAGTTTCAAATTTGAACCAATAACAACTAACCACTTGTGATTTATTGTAAAAATGTTGTAGAATTGTTGTAGACGTAGCATCTCTCTATCTATATATATATATATATATCATTTTTGCTATTTTATCAAGCATATACCAACATCAAAATTAAAATTTTAATATTTATTTCTCTGCTTTATGTAATTTTTTTTTTCTCTCCCATCTTTACTTTATTTCTCTACTCATTTTAGCCCAGAGAGACAAAGCCATCGCAACTCGCATTGCAAATTGATACAACCGAAGGATTTTAGAACACAAAGCCATTAGGCAAAAAGACAAAGCCATCGTCACTCATAATAGCCAAATCCATAAATTACAAACCAATGTCGTCGCATAAAATAGACAACCCATATCAAACCATGAACATAAGCCAAATCCATAAACCAACACAAATCCATATCAAACACAACCCAACCACCCGACTCAAATCTGGAAATGGAGCCATCGCACAACCACCTGATTGATTTGAAGAAAGAGGTAGAGATGACACTCACATAGCCATCAATAATGGTAGTGACGAAAGGTGGAGATTTTGTTTAAGGAGGAGCTCGACAATGGAGGTTTGATTCGAAGGAAGAGAGAGAGATGAATATAAATTGGGGGTACATTGGTTTGTTGATGAACAATGTCTCAATACTCTTATTAAGACACTATTCATTTGTAAATTTTTGGGACAAAATATTGAGACTAAATGTATGAGAGTTTTAGGGGACTTTAGCTAATTTTTTTGGTTTAAAAGTTAGTTTAGTGAGACTGATGCTAGTGCCCTTGGCATTATATCTTACTTTTATTTATTTTTATTCTTCTATAAAGACTCATTGGACTTTCAGCCAACTCATATATTACCACTCAGAGTCGTGGTCTAATTCTTAGCATCTTGGTACGAGGGAGGTTCTAAATCCAAACCTTTGGGGCAATGGCATGATTTTTAGCTCAATTTAATAATTATTACCATTTATGTATCACTTGAAATCACTAATATTTTGGATAAACTGAAATCAAGCTATAACTTAACCTAGCAAAGGGTGTGCTTTTCCCCCCTTTGTCCAAGGCTCTAGGCCTATCAACCATTAGTTCTTCAACTGAAAATGAGTTATTATAATTATGCTTAAATGAGTTGTCACACTAATTTTCACTCTCATTTATTTATTTATTTATGACATAATTATAGATTTTTAATTTTTTATAAATTTTGCAAGCATGGAGAATATAAAATAAGATGTAATCTAATAGTAAATTTGTCAAAATTTACTTCCAATAAAAATAAATTTAGTAAGGATGTAATCTAAAAACAACCAATTTTATAACTAAACTTTATCGAAATAAAAATAACAAAACCTTGTTTTTACAACTTTAATGCTTATTTGGAAAATGAGTTCATCTTTTGACAGAACGATATTTACATATAACTAAAGCATTCATTTCATTTTTAATCCTTATCAAAAATAAAACATTTTCTTCCACTCATAGTATGGCCTTTCCTTTTTCTTAAAATATATATATATATATATAAATATATACCAAAACCAAAATGGGCCAACAGTTGGGAGGGTTCACCCAATGGTTGGTTGAGTTACTTTCTAAACAAGAACGTTGAAATTTTCGTATCATTAGCCCAGCTCATTTTCTTTATGGGCCTTCGTTATTATCAATTGTTGTTGTCTGCCTCAATAGCTTTCACAGTTTCACTTGAGTTTCTAGAAATAACTAAATAGATTATATATATATATATATATAACATTACTTTTTGAGAATGATATAAATAATATTCCAACCTGAGTTTCTATAGGAAAAAAAAAAAAGAAAAAAAGAAGAGGGATAGATTTTGTTGAGGGAGAAATTGATGTCTCTTAATAAAATATTGGGAAACCAAGCCGAAACTCAATTATGGGCTCTTGAGATAGTACCCAAAGGCTTTCACTGTGATAACAAGCCTATCCAAGCAAGAAACAAATGCTGCACTTGACAAAACAGCAACAAAAGTCCAATAAAAATACTTTACAATACTTATTTAATACATTAGTAGTCTTGTTCAGATAGTACAAGGGAAATAAATTCTCTAGCAGTAAAGGTGAAATTACACTTAAGTCCAAAAAGATGAATTTTCCAACAGTAAGGGTGAAATTACATAGTCCAGCATTCAATGATTAAATAAATTTAGGAAAATGTTAAGTCCTGGGGGTCCTTGTATGTCTTGGTCAAGGGAATTTATTGTAGTTTCAGCCATCATTATGTCAATGTGAAGGAAGAATTCTATTGTTACAAATACATTATATCCTTTAACACTAAAACAAAACGTAAAAATTAAAGGTTCCATGGGAAGAAGAAAGGGATTAATTGGCATGGTGTGAAGGGAGAGAGAGATCTCAGCTCAGTGCAACAAGTATTAAACTAAGATTTTGGGGAGTATGAGTACATAAGGCATGAATGGGATAATGTGGGTTGTTTTGAGTGAGTGGGATGGAATTAATGCTGAGGTTAAGGCTTTAGTGAGTAGTGGGCTGTTTGTGACTAATTAGGGGGCATTTATGAGCTGTGATTATGCAAAAGATGAAAGGAATGTCTGAGGCTAGGTGAGTGTGGGTTAAGGGGAATGGGTTGTAAGCTTGAGGAGAGCTGAATTGCAAGCAGAATGACCAACCAATCAGAAAGTTTCAGAGGGAGTAGTTGTCTCTTTGTGGGCTGAGGTGCTTATGTTTTTATAATGGAGTTTTAGTGAAGTATTAATTAATAAGAATCCAAAAAACAAAGGACTGATCAGAGGCAAGGAATCAGGGTTAATCATCCTAGGATTTGGCCAGAAGTAAGAGATTTGCTTTTGGGGCTGCCTTGCTTCTTTGGATAATATACGACACATGATGGGATTTTGGAGTGTTTTGCATTAAATGTCAGGATTTCTGGAGCTGAGTTTAACCAATGGGATTAAGGCAAGTATCAAGAACGAATCATAATGCTGCAACTGAGATTTGGACCCCAAGAAGTAGGATTCAATACCCCAAGCCAGGTGTCAAACTCTAAGTCCACTTTAGAAGGTTCCGCTAGAGACCCATTTATGCCCTCCAAACCATATGTTCCCAATTTTTCCCCTTTAGGATTCATGGGCTTAGCATATGAATCATGTCTTGAACATTTTTTTACATTTATAGCATCAATTTGTTGAGATTTAGATAACTTGGTTTCAGCTCCCTTTCCATTGGAGATACAGTCTTGAGGAAGATGGTGGAGCTCCATCACCCTTTAGACTTCAGTTGATATCACAACCCTCAAGCACTATTCACGTCAAGTAAAGGGTGACAGAAAACGATGGGACAGCCCCTAGTTCATCCTCAAAGACTTGGTTCTCTTGTAGAGGCCTCTAGCTGTACCTTGGTCAAGGATAAACAAGGGCTGGTTGTTCATTTTCAATCCTCTGCCTCTTGCTGGGGTCTTTTGTAATGGGCTTGCTCACATAAGCTGGTTCCTTTGGGCTGGGTTGTATGCATCCTACAAGATGGACATCAACAACACATGTTGTCATGGGTTTTCATTCCTCATGGACTTTTATTAGTAAATATTTTTTGGGTTTTCATAGATACTTGCAATGGGCCTTTGGGCAATTAGTTGTGATGTTTGAAACAATAGGACAAGTTTTAAAATACCTTTGTAAATAATGTTTACTATGATGAATTTCATATCATGAATAATGTTCATAGTTTCTAATAATCGCATCATAATTTAAATGATAAGCTTGTGGGATTGAATATTTACCATGAGCGTTCAAGGTATATATTATGGATGTTGTGATGCAAATGATGGCCATGTGTTTCATGGGCTTATAATACGAGAACATAATCTTCAAGATAACTCCCTATGAGCTTTTATAAGACGATTGTCATGGTTTTTGCCATAGCAATAATTATACCATGATATTTTTTCTTTGCCAAGCGTTAATAATCTTGGGCTTTTTGACAAAATAGTGCTAACGTAAATTGGGCTTTCGATATTGCCAACGAAAACTGAGTTTTTGATATTGCTAATGAAGATTGGGCTTTTGATATTGCCAGTGAGAACTGGGCTTTTGATATTGCCAGTGAAAATAGGGCTTTTGATATTGCTAGTGGGAACTGGGCTTTTTGACGAATAATTTGCCACGGGTTTAAATCATGGGCTTTGATCATGGGGTTGAATCCCATTGGAAAAATAGTATTGCTATGAATTTGAATCATGGGTTTTTTTGAATATTTGCTAAGTATAAAATTCTTGGGCTTTAGAAAGGATTAGATTTTATCTCGCTCAATAAATAATTTGGGCATTACGAAAAAATATTAGTTCCTATAGTGTTTTGCATTTGTAGCCCAATTTTGTGATAGAAAGGATAACGGTTGTGGGCTAGCATAGTGGTAGTCAAAAAATATTTAAGCATGCCCAATAATTTGTTTGTGACATTTGAAAAAAAATAAATAGGTGTTATTTAAATAATATTAGATGTAAAAAAAATGTACCCCAACAGATTTAAACAAATAATTTATGCTTCACATATGAATCATATGATATAGCTCCTCTCACGTCTCAACTGAATGTAGCACGCTTAGAAATCATGCAAATTGCTCTATCCACCAGAATGAGCTCACACGCGTTGGCTCATCATGCATGCACACCCTCTCGCCTCTAATTTTGCTGCAACGGCTCATACGTCCCACAAACTCCTAGTATTAAGAACAACACTATATATATGCATACTCCTTTATTGGGATCCACACTAAACCTAAGTATTATCAAGCTACTTTGATTGCACAAGCTACAAATTAATTACATAATCATAACAGCTCAGATAATACTTTCTTCTGAATTGAGCTTGTTAACTTTCTTACAATACGTGGTAGGAAGGCTAAAAGGCAACGGGGAATATAGTGGTAAGCCCTAATCTTTGATTTCATCTTTTGTTATCTATCCATAATAATTCAATTTATTGTATTTATTTTAGATGTTTTACCTAAGCAAGTGTTGTGTTGTGTTCTTTGTAAGGGTGCAGTTGCATTTCTACTGAGGAGAGTCATGGGAACAAATAATGTGGTCTCGTGGAGTCTCATTTTCATGGTTGTGGGGCTCTTTAGCTACTCACTAGTTGAAGCTAACAGAGAAGGAAGGTTTTGGAGTGGTGAGAGATATGGATTAGGCCATGTGCTACATAGTAGGTTGAGTGAAGGGGCTGGCCATCTAGGGCTAACTGCTGGTGGTTATAATGGAGGAAGTGGTGGAGGGGGTGGGATTGGGTCAAGTTATGGTGGCAATGGAGGTGGAGGAGTTGGTGGTGGTGGTGGTGGTTTTGGATCTGGAAGTGGTGGTGGTGGCAGAGGCTTTGGTGGTGGTGGGGGCTCAGGCAATGGAGGGTTTGGTTCAGGTGGCGGTAGCAGTGGAGGGTCTGGTTCAAGTATTGGTGGTGGAGGGTATGGTACAGGTGATGGTAGTGGTGGCGGGTTTGGTAGTGGAGGGGGCAAGGGTGGCTATGGTTCAGGTGGGGGAGGTGGTGGAGGGGGTGGTGGCGGCTTCGAGCCTGGGTATGGTCAGGGTGGTAGTGGTGGAGGAAGTGGATTTGGCTCAGGCTCAGGCTCAGGCTCGAGATATCAAGGATATGTTATTGACACAGGTTCTGGTGGGGGCTCATACTTGCCTCCAAAAAAGACTTAACTAAATTTAGTAGTGTTGTTTAAAGCTATAATAAGGATGAATGATTTCTCCAGGTTTTAATGTTTTAAACCTCAGAACTTAAGAAGGAACCAAAAAAAAGGTAGCAATTATGTGTCTTTTTAGTTTACCTCCTAAGTTTGATGTGAAGCTTGAGCTATATTATGTAATAAACCAAGTAATTGACTATTATTTTGCTAAAATCATGGATGGAAAATCTTATTTTTATTTTTAAATTCTGCAGAAGTCAATAATTTGGTGCTTGGAAATTTTTCAACTGGTTGTCAAAAATCATTTGTTGTATTAGAATTTAGAACATCCAACCCAAAAGCAGCTTAAGCAATTATGAGGAGGAATCAATACCTAACAAACATAAAACTCACGAAAAATTTGGAAAAAGTTGTCTAGGAAACTCATAGTATCATCTCCCAAAGATGGTCCTAAGCCTTTTAGGTTATACTAACGAGTGTCCTTAAGGCATTGGTTAATAATCCAGTTAAAGAACGTTTTTATGAGAAAAGGAAAAAAAAAAAATAAGTAGCAATTATGTGTCTTTTTAGTTTACCTCCTAAGTTCGATATGAAGCTTGAGCTATTTTATGTAATAAACCAAGTAATTGACAATTATTTTGCTAAAATCATGGATGGAAAATCTTGTTTTTATTTTTAAATTTGCAAAAGTCAATAATTTGGTGCTTGGAAATTTTTCAATTGGTTGTCAAAAATCATTTGTTGTATTAGAATTTAGAACATCCAACCCAAAAGCAGCTTAAGCAATTATGAGGAGGAATCAATACCTAACAAACGTGAAACTCAAGAAAATTTTGGAAAAAGTTGTCTGGGAAACTCATAGTATCATCCGCCAAAGATGGTCCTAAGCCTTTTAAGTCATGCTAACAAGTGCTTTTAGGACATTGGTTAATAATTTAGTTAAAGAAAGTTTTTATAAGAAAAGAAAAGAAAAAATAATTAATATTTTGACAGCTTTTTTCATTTCCCATAAAAGTAATGTCAAAACTTTCCTAAAATGGATTATTAACCAATGCTCTAAGAGTACTCGTTTGCATTTTTCTTATTTTAATACTCTACTTATGGTTGATGTACAAAAAGGGTGATTACGCTAGAAGCCTAGAAGACTAGGAAAGGTAACTACTATTCTATTGAGATAGCATGAATAACTGATATTGAAAATAACAGTTTCATTGACTTCTCAAAGGATTTAGCCTGTTTCCAGCCTAACATTGGAAATTGCCAAGCTATAGCAACTTTTTCCGGTCTTTTCAACAAGGAACTTGTATTGATAACCCACGTTGCAATCAAATACTACCAAGAACACAAGTTCTGTTTCACGGCCCAAAAGCCATTGAGATAATAGGGACACTTTAATTTAACCAACTAGTTCACCCTTCCCAAAAGTCTAAACGTGAGGGGCACTTTCAATTGCATGAGAATGAATTTTAGAATATCAAGTTTGACAAAAGCAAATATTCTCTTTTTGGTGCAACTATCTTAGACACATTTGTGCAACGTTCCTTGGACATTCCTTTACGTAATTCTAACCTCCAATTAAGTGATGCCAATGTCAAGCATAAAAACTTTGAAACGCAGCAATCAAAACAAAATGGCAACAAACAATGTAGGGAAAATCAGACAAGGAAAAACTTCCACGTAAAATCAATATATTATCTTGAACCGCCAGGTAATAAATTTTGGGATTCGCAGCTGAATTATATATTATTCACACCCATATTCACAATACATACATAGCAAGTTTTTACAACACAACATCATGATGATCTTAGGACAGATTAAATGATAGTATAAACAGCACAAGAACTTCTTATACTTGTAGCACATTTAAACTTGGTGATAAGAATCAGTCCTGCTGCTAGTCAAGCAAATCCAGGAGAATAGCCCCTGTGGTTGGGGAGATCAATAAACAGAGCAATTCTTTCGTTCTTTCGCCTGAAAATTTTCACACTAGACTATGTTATATATAGTTTTTTCCAATGATTTGGATTCCTAAATAACTATTCATGACATATCAACAAATGTCAGAAAATGAGAGATTAGATATTATGGGAAAACTTTTAGATCTAACCCAAAGGGACACATCAAAGCAAACTTGATGCTGGGAGGAAATTATAAGTATCAAATATGAGCAGAAAACTAGAGGGCTAGAAATGCCAGAAAAGTCAAGAAAACAATTGAGAAAAGCTTATTGGCTTAAAACATATGAGCAAAACTTCTAAACCCTTCCTATTTGAACCAATTCAATCCAAAGAAACATTCGTATTAATCATTAACTCAATAGTTAAATGATTGGCAGTCCTTCCTTTAGTTCATTTATCAGCCAAAAATGTACATCAGGACCAAGTTTCAAAACAAGCACAACAAACATAAAATCTATAGTGCTTTTAATATTATTGTTCACTCTCTAGACAATGCCAATGCATAAGGCACCTTCTATTATTCAACATAGAATGCCAAATAAAAGCTGATATAACTTATCCTCCCAAATTGTCAATACAAAGGTTCACTACATAGAAGGGTAAGTTCCTTTGCCTTCCATCAGAGGTAATTTCTAAAGTGTCAAGAGTTAAGACATAGAAGGTGAGAAAGGAGAATCTTAAAATGCTTCTTCTATTATTCATGTACAAAATAGCTGAAGGTACCAGGAAGCACCACCATAAGTTATAAATCATGAAAAAAATTTAAATCAAAGCTTTGATTAGAACAAACTTCAGAGTCATATTTATGGGCTTTGTTATAATTTTAATTTTATGAATGTATTGACATAAATGAATTAATTGAGTTCATGAACGCGACGTGAGTTAATATCAGACCACTGATTCTCTGAAACAATGTATGGCCAGTGCTCTACAAAGCAAGATAGAAGTTTCTTTTACAAATAGGAAGACTCAAGATCTAGAAGCGGTAGAAAGCTTCTAAAGCTATCATATTGTTCAGAGTACAATCAACATTAAGAAATGTATATCAGGAGTGGTGAGGAATAGGAAAATTTAGAGAATAACAAATATAGCACAGTTTATGGGATTTCAAAAGTGAAGAAAATAAAGTAGAAGCTGCTCCAATTTTCTTACAACTTTTATTTCAGTGTTATTTGCCTTTTACTTCTTTTCCAACCACACAATCATTTTAATTACTGAAATATTGAAATCCACAAGCCTTCAAAAGGTTCTAAGTATCGCTAAAAAAAAGGTTCTAAATGATGAGGTTGGAATCATGGATTTGGACTGCAACTGCAATATATTTTAGGAGGTTCCTATAATATTGCTTTGTTTCTTGAAGGTTTTTAGAAATTTTTTATGTACATTGTGATTCAGTATTAACATAGTTAGCACCTAAACTGGTTCTTTTTATGAGCTAGTTTTCTTTTTACCTCCTCTCTAGCAACAAAAGCATAAAGAATCCAGTCTCCACCATCTGTGTTGTAAAATGAACTTCTGCAAATTATCTACTCCACAAAACCTCGTGGCCTAATGGTACTTTGAGATAATTAAACAGAGGGATAGGTAAATTAAATGTGAACAATTTTATTATCATACCTTGTCCTCCAAGTTTGAGCCTCCAGTCTGATCGGCTTCCTCAGCTCCACTCTTCTGTTCTGGTTTCCTGCAAGGAAGAGGTATGTGCAAGAAAAGTGAAACACAATAAACAAAGATAAGATATTTTAGACAGATGGAGGCATAAATTCTATTAGTCTACCTCTCATCTATATAAGCTGTATAATTAGGTTGATGCTGTGAAAATGTGCTAGCATCAGAAGCAACATTACTGGATATTTCAGCTTCTGAGGATTCAGCAACAGTACTGGATACTACTGCTTCTGAGGAATCAGCTTTAATGCCTCCCTGTATAAAAAATTATGTCCAAATAACTTGAGCCAAACATTCTGTCATTGAAGAATCCAGAAAGACACAGTGATCAACAAGCAAAAGACTTACAGCAAATTTGTCTTCTGTCCACCCAGGAACTCTATCTGAGAGAAGGTTGATATACTGCTCCATTGCCACCTCTGGACTCATGTTCCCCAGCTTTTGCCAAGCATTCCTTGCACAACGTAACCAGTGCCCTCGATCACTCACACATAGCAGCTTTCAACCCTGTTATTATGACTAGCAATCAAGCTATACCGTGTAATTTGGTATAGGGTAGTCCCTAGAGTGTTCTCCACATTCAGATTTTTTCTAAGTTTGAAAAAGTTTTCCGGTAAAAAGATTTTACAAGTGTTATTGTGTAAGGTCTATTTTTGAGCACCTAAGGAAGTGTATCTAATCTTGTGCAATTTACTTGGGATTGGGAACATAACTGGTAAGAAATTCAAAGAGAGGAAAAGAATTTGTAGGCCTGTGAAAATATTCTGGGTAAGGATTCTTGGGAAGGAATGCATAGAACTAACCTCAAACAATGTGACATCTCAGACTAGGTAAATCCTTAACCCTTCCCCCTCATACTAAGTGGTTGTGAATGACCCATTTTTTTCAATCTTTTCTAAGTCAAAAAGATTGAGAAATAGAACCATCTAATCCTTAAAATGCTGTATGGCCATTACATATTCTCGAACTCACCAATCGAATACCTAAAGCCACTATGAACTAAAATACTAACATTTCTAATTTTAGCTTCGCGGCGTCAAGAACTAAAGTTTATCAAGCTAATTGCAGATTTTGGAGTTTTCTTATGTATCTCAATTCTTAACCTCAAATGGGTGATCATCACTAAGTCTATAAGCCAATTAAGAAGAATTCAACTCACCCTTAACCTTAGTCAATCACTATCTATTGATTAAAACAATTCAACAAACAAAGATACAAAATAAACATCTAAAACCAACCCAAATCCAAATTAATACTTTTTAAATTAGAAAGTTGAGGAAATTAAGTTTAGTACCACTTGGCACGAGCAGAGAGCTTGAGTGGCATAGGCTGAGATTCACGACAAGGACCTTCGGTAGCAACTTTGTGAAGCCCATACAATTCCAATTGCACATCACCCCCTACATTCACCAACCTATCTCCCTTGTCCCCTGATTCCACAACGAACTTTGCTGCCGCCGCAAAAGCTTGTTCCAACTCGCTCCTCTCTATTCCTTCCCAATCATCTTCCTCTTCGCTACAATCAAACCTCGTCTCCTCAGATATTTCTGCAACTACTTCCTTCTCCGTTAAGGATTCTTCAACCTCCTCTTTCTTCTCCAAGCTCTCTTTTACGATCTCTACCTCCGTTAACTTCTCCGGAAATTCAACGATCAGAGGCTCTTCTTCCAAAGCTCTCTCCAGTGACTTTTCCGGCAGTTCAGGAATTTGATCACCGGAAACTGTCTGAATTTCCACGATCTCCTCGGACTGAAGGTGAAGAGGTCGCTCAACTCTGAATTCTTCGACCTGTTCTTCGAGGGATTCATGGAGCTTCGTCTCGCTTTGGAAACTCTGAACAGTCGAGAACTGAATATCCTCCATGACAATCTCTTGAGCATTTGGAGTCGATTTCACCTGCGAGTCGTGATCAGAGCCAACAGACATAGCCATGGAAACGAGCTTAGCCACGACGAGAGAGAGGATGAGAGTGAGAGAGGCTGTGACCAAGAGCTCCTGCACTAGCTCCATGGGGTTCAAACTTCGAAGAAGTTACAAGACAGAGAGTCAGAGATATGTTGAGACTTAAAAGAAAGTGCGTTGTCAATCAAAGAGATATACAAAGGAAAATATAATGATGAAGAAAGGAAGAAAGAAAAAGGTATAGGAGAGACAGAGGGAGAGAGGAAAGGATATTTGCAGAGACGATCAAAGCATATTCGAGCTATTTGCTTTGCTTTTGCAAAATTATATATATAGCCTCATGGGTCCCGCCGTCCCGTTATTCTTTTCTTCGCAACTTAATTACGTTGTTGAAGACTTGAAGTCGCGGAGGGGTGTTGTGTTGGTGTTGGGGTTGTAGTTGTACTGTACAACTTGTAGTCTTGTACACTTGTTCAGAACGGCATTTAAAACTACACCTATGCCCGTTCTAACTAGGAGTTCAAAAAAAATAAAAAAAGGTTTCAGACTTTTGGCCACATTAACCCTATTGATGATGTGCTAAAACCGTCAATGAGTTATAAGCTCTAAATCACTCCAATAAGAGCATTCACATCAGTATGTGTATTTTACACATCTATTTTTACACTAAAAACCTACTTTTTCTATTTTACACATCCACTTTTACAAAACACCTACATCAATTCATTTATTTTACAAGTTATTTCAATAAAATATACATTATACTCTATTTTTTTATTATTTCTCACCAACTCCTACCAACTCTCTTAAATACGCGCCTCTCTCTTTCTCACTTCCCATTTTCTGATTTCTCACTCTCTCACTCTCTCCATCTCTCTGTGGCCTTCCTTTCCAGATCACAAACACCTGACTGAAGGTGAAGAGGTCGCTCAACTCTGAATTCTTCGACCTGTTCTTCGAGGGATTCATGGAGCTTCGTCTCGCTTTGGAAACTCTGAACAGTCGAGAACTGAATATCCTCCATGACAATCTCTTGAGCATTTGGAGTCGATTTCACCTGCGAGTCGTGATCAGAGCCAACAGACATAGCCATGGAAACGAGCTTAGCCACGACGAGAGAGAGGATGAGAGTGAGAGAGGCTGTGACCAAGAGCTCCTGCACTAGCTCCATGGGGTTCAAACTTCGAAGAAGTTACAAGACAGAGAGTCAGAGATATGTTGAGACTTAAAAGAAAGTGCGTTGTCAATCAAAGAGATATACAAAGGAAAATATAATGATGAAGAAAGGAAGAAAGAAAAAGGTATAGGAGAGACAGAGGGAGAGAGGAAAGGATATTTGCAGAGACGATCAAAGCATATTCGAGCTATTTGCTTTGCTTTTGCAAAATTATATATAGCCTCATGGGTCCCGCCGTCCCGTTATTCTTTTCTTCGCAACTTAATTACGTTGTTGAAGACTTGAAGTCGCGGAGGGGGGTTGTGTTGGTGTTGGGGTTGTAGTTGTACTGTACAACTTGCAGTCTTGTACACTTGTTCAGAACGGCATTTAAAACTACACCTATGCCCGTTCTAACTAGGAGTTCAAAAAAGATAAAAAAAGGTTTCAGACTTTTGGCCACATTAACCCTATTGATGATGTGCTAAATTCGTCAATGAGTTGTAAGCTCTAAATCACTCCAATAAGTACCTATAGAGTAAGAACAAATTGACCAAACAAAAGGCACTGATATGGTATCGGCTAAGAACCCTTCGAATGTCAAGTTAGCAAATGAGAAATCTCTAAGAACTCTATAGTGAGAGAGCTAAGAATTTTCTGCGTACATGAGAAAAGTGGGGGTCTGGTGCTTATATAGTGGTGAGTGGTGAATCGAAATCCCTTCAAAGTAGGGATCTTTCCTTACTGGGAGGGTTTGGCACTTAGGGTTTCCAAGATTTTAGGGTACCTTTCCATATAAGAGCGATATGGGTGAGTAATGGACTTTGACTACATGTCACACAAGATGTTTCCTTGTATAGGTATTCGCGGGGATCAAGCGAAGCCACGCTGGACTCATCAACCTCTCCACCCCGTCCAAAGGTCCCTCGTCGGTTTACAGAAACACCCGTCACGTTGTCATTGCAGGATCGTCGTTCATGTTACTATTACACTAAGTCTTCCGTTTGTTTTCGTGGAGCTAACGAGCCTGTGGGCGCCATTGGCTCCCTTGCATGACGTATCCAGGAGTATTAAATCTCTGCCTAAAATACCTCTATCAGTTGCCCCCTACTTCGTGGTATCATTAGCTTTGGCTGATAGACCGCAGAGTACACGAGTATTTTATGACCATTTATTAGGTGTTTTATTAGAGACAATGTCATTAAATGGCGTAGGCGGCCCTAAGTTTAAATGCTAGGCATCACGTGGCACTTGCTGGTTGGCCTCGTTTCTAATCAGAAGCGTCGCTTCGTATACCGCGCCCCTTCATTCTATAAATAGTTCCTTGTTCTTTAGTCATTTTTTCTATTTCACTATTTGCTACTTGAGAGCTTTGGAGATCAGAGCTGCCGCGTCGCGCCATCATTTTCGAGCAATCGTCACTTCGTACAACTGTCACTTCATACAACCATCACACTGTAAGTTTCTTCATCCAGTCCTTTATTTTTATTTATTTTCTCATTTGTCGTCTCTTGTTTAGAAACTAGTTAAATAGTTAAAGAAGCGACGAGTGAATAGTCATCGTCAGTCCATGAGGGTGCGGGCTACGATGAGGTCTATCCATTAGGGGCGCGATCCCAATGAGGATTTAACCTGGTCCCCAGTAAGGGAACTGCCCACTCATTCTCCTGCTGAGGGGAAGAGGGCTATGAGGAGGATGAAGGAAAAGAAGGTGATGAGGGGCAGGAAGGAGACGATGAGGAGGGAGGAGGAAATGATGACAAAAAAGATGAGAGTCATGCGGGGAGCAAAAAGGATAATGACGGGTCAGTAAGCCAGGTAGACAGTAGCGGCACTAGGCCCTTCATTCTATTGAGTATATGGACAATGAACGATTTTTACCCGACCATGACTCTGAAAGTTTTTAACACCTTTCGTGACCATCATCAAATTCCAAACAACATTCCCCTTCGTCTGCCACGGAAGTTTAAGAAGTGTTACTCAGGGAAGATGGCAAACGCGGGCATGTACGATGCCATGTTCACTACTGGGTTAAGACTGCCATTGACGGAGCTTCACCGTCAGCTTGCTGACTATCTCGGCTTGTCCATCAGCCATATTGCTCCAAACGCTGGAGGATTTTCATAGGCACCGAGGTAAAATAAGGTCAACTAAGCAAAGAAAGTCGTCGGCTTACACTCAACAAGTTCTTTTATTGTTACAAACCCCAACAGATTTCCTCATTAAAGGGCATCTACCACTTCCTAGCTAGGAAATCGTCGCTTTAATCAGTATCTGACATGCCTGATTCCAAGAAAAATAAGAAAAATATGTATTTTTTTTTTTTTTGGTTAAGGGAATGGAGTGGGTATGTAGGCCTAAGGAGTGGGATGGCATGCCTGACGGGTTTGATAATACATTGGGAATAAAGAGTCTGGTGAGTCATCAATGTCCTTTCCATGTCGCCTCGTCGGTTTCATAATGTATATAACACTTTGCTTTCCTTTTTTCAGCACAGGTCCGTCCTAAAATAACTAATAAGCAGGAGAACTTCCTCAAGAAGGTCTGGGAGATCCCCTTGGAACAACGAAAGTGGAAAGATTTGGTCACTCTTGACACTCTCTATGTATTTTACGGAGGTCCCAAGCTAGCGCCCACAACCCTACAACTGCACACCTCCTCACAACGTCATAAGTTCCACCGTCTGTTTGTAACTTTGTTATATCCGTCCATCTATTTCCTAACTCATCCCATCATCATTTTTTCCTTCAAAGATGGATATAGGCAAGCAGAGGGCGTTGATAAGGAAGTAAGCTGTGGCACGCAAGCAGTAGGGGGAGGGCGTGGGGTCGACATCTAAGGTGGTCCCTAAGGTTGCCCTAAAGAAAAAAGACGATGCCAAGGACGATCGTCTGCCCAAGAAAAGGATGGGCCCATCCGTGGGGGGGTCAGTAGCAGAAATCCCATCTACTTGTACACCATGGGGTTGGTAAAGGTTTGATGACGAGCAAGGGCCCCGTCATCACCAGCCCTATCCAAAGGCTTGTTACGCATAAAGACTATGCCATCGAAATGGTCAATTTGATCATCAAGGAGACGGATCTGGACCCCTGTGTGAGCAAGCTACCAAAGACTTGGGAGCTTCAGCCCTTTATGATCTGTTAAAGGTACATACCCATCGTTTTCAATTTGATAATTTTCGTATTCATCTTAACCTCCGTCATTTTTATTTTTTTAGGCGTTAGTGTGAATGAAGGCCCTCCAGGACAAATACATGGCCAACAGGGGGGGTTTTCCATCGGCTTCACAAGCATCAGGAGATAGAGAAAAAGGAGCGGGCACAGTATTCAGAGGCCGTCCACACCCTTAACAAGGAGTTGACGGCCAAAACTGCAGCGCTTGCAGAGGAGACCTGTCAGCGTGAGGAGGCAAAAATGGTGAAGACCTATCTAGCAACAGAGCTGGCTTCTCTTCGCGAGCAGATGGAGAAGGCCAAGGCAGATGCCATGGCAGAGTTCCGTGTCTCTCAACCCTTCTTCGATTCGTGCGGCGTCTACTTTGGTGTCGAGTTCAATGATTGTTTGAAGCATGTGGTAGCTACTTATCCCGATCTTGACTTGTCCCAGATCACAATAGACAACACTACTTTGCCGACGCCTGGAGGGGTTGACAATGTCAGCAAAGAGACTTGCGACTCCATCCATATTTGTTTAGCAAAGAGCGAAGGACACCGACGCTGAGACCGTCGTCCAACCTGCTCCTAGCAGCTTGGAGACTCCTGCCGTCCAGTCAGCCACTGTTCCGTCTGCTGTGGATGGCCTGTCTCCCGTGGACCCGACTGCTTCTCAAGTTCCCTCATCTTGAATCTTTTCTTTTTATAAGTTATACCCCTCCTTTTTTTTATTCCATGAGCATTTTTGTAAGACAATGGCGTTTGCCTTCTCTGTCGGGTTTTATGTAAAAACTTTTATTTTTATATCATGTAAGAATATTTCCCTTTCTTGGTGTTTGCCCACTACTTCTATTCATTGTCTACACTTAAATTTTTATTTTTACTATACTTGTTTATATGCCCCTGTCGTACTGGTGCTGTTGATATTCGATTTTACCCATTTACCTCATAGGTAGGGCTTTGCATGACTTGACCTTGGGTACCCGTCGATTTACCCGCTTATCCGTCCACCCCATAGGTTGGACTTAGAACAATTTTTAAGACTAGGTGCTCGTCGACACCTTTGGTCATCCGTCGATCCCGTAGGTAGAACTTAGTAAAATTTCTAAGACCAGATATTCGTCGGCATCCTTGGTCGTCCGTCCATCCTGTGGGTAGGACTTAGTAAAACTTCTAATACCAGGTACCCATCGATTGGTCGTCCATTCATCCCGTAGGTAGGACTTAGTAAAATTTTTAAGATTAGGTACCCGTCGGTATCCTTGGTCATCCATCCACCCTATAGGTAGGACTTAGTAAAATTTCTAAGACCAGATACCCATTGGTTGGTCATTCGTCCATCCTATAGATAGGACTTAGTAAAATTTCTAAGACCAAGTACCTGTCGGTATCCTTGGTCGTCCGTCCATCTCATAGGTAGGACTTTATAAAATTTTTAATACTGGGTACCTGTCGGTATCCTTGGTCGTCCATCCACCCCATAAGTAGGACTTAGTAAAATTTCTAAGACTAGGTACCCATCGGTATCCTAGGTCATCCGTCCGCTCCGTAGGTAGGACTTGGTGCGATTTACATGGTCCACTAAAGGGTAGAGTAGAGCAACATTTCTGATAATGTATCCAAGTCTTATTAATAATAATAGAAAGACCTAAAAAGAAACTTAACATCCTTAGAGTCTTAACATCTTTCGACATTAAATTTTGATATAAAAATGGAAAAACGAAAAGAAAATGATAAAATAAGATGCATCCAACTACTACTAGTAGTACTTTCTCAAATGCTCAATGTTCTATGAGTGATAGAGCCTCTGCCCGTCGAGGGTTTCCAAGTGGTAAGTCTCCTTCCTACGGCAGTCGACAATCTTGTATGGTCCTTCCCAACTGGGGCTTAGCTTACCCTGTGAAGGGTCTCTAGTGATCGTTGTCACCTTCCTTAAGACCAGGTCCCTAACCTGAAAATGAAGAGGCTTGACCTTGGTGTTGTAATGTTTTGCCATAAGGTCCTGATAATGAGCCATCCTCTATTCTACCGTTGCTCTAACTTCGTTAAGAAGATATAACTGTATGCGCATCCCTTTTTCATTCCTTCCTCCATCATGGTGAGATACTCGATAACTAGTCAGTCTAACCTCTGCCGAAATGACGACTTCGTGTCCATATGCGAGGCGGAAAGGTGTCTCCCCTGTAGGTGTACGAGCCGTCGTCCCTACGACGAGGAACTTAAGCTGCCATATGGCAATGGGGAAAGGTCCTACTATGTTCAATCCCCATTGGGCAAACGGCCAGGGGGCGCTTATTGGCATAAGTTCCTCTATCAACTATTGCATGACATTGCTAAAGCATTGGCACTTGTCAAATGCCTTTACATTGGACTAGGCGTCCTTATACATAGTAGGCCAGTAGTATCCAGCTCGTATAAACTTGTGACCCAGTAAGCGTGCCCCTGAGTGGTTCCCACAAATCCCTTCGTGCACTTCCCTCATGACATAGTCTGCTTCGCCAGGGGTTAGGCACCTCAAATATAAACAGGAGAAACCCCTTTTGTAAAGGTCATCTCCAATCATTAGGAAACATAATGACTGTACCTTCAGTCTACAAGAAGCGTTGCGGTCTTCTAGTAATGACCCATTTCTGAAGTAGGATACGATTGGCATCGTCCAGTCAGTCCTTAGGGTGATAACTTGTACCTCTACTTTGTCAATGGCAGGGGAGTATTGGTCAATGGATAGCACCTGATTAGTGACGTCTATATATTCTGCGGATGCAGCTTTGGCCAGATGGTCTGCCTGCTCGTTTTCTTCCCTTGGGACCTGCATAAACTTAGCCAAGAATTCCTCGATCATCTTGTCTTTGACCATGCTCAAGTATTCTTTCATTCATTCACAGTGTATGACTACTGACTCGACTCCTACTTTAGCCAAGTCGAGGCCTAAGAGGACCACTTCATATTCTACCTTATTGTTAGTTATTGAGAATTAGAGGCGAATCGCGTACTCTACTATATCTCCTTCTGGCGATCGTAATAGGACCCTAGCTCCCTCAGCCCGTTGATTAGACGAACTGTCCGTCCATATCATCCATGCCATCAGTTCTACTTCCTTGGCTTCTCTTATTGTGAACTCGACAATGAAATCAGCTATAACTTGTGTTTTGATCGCAGTTCTAGGTTGATACCAAACGTCAAACTCGTCGAATTCTATTGCCCATAAAACTAGTCACCCTGCTGCTTCTGGGTTGTTCATTGCCTTCTGTAGCGGCTTATCCATTTGGACCACTATGGTGTGTGCCTGGAAGTACGGCCTGAGCTTCTGCACAGTTTTGATTAGTGTGAAGGCTAGTTTCTCCATTAGGGGGTCCCTCCCTTCAGCTTCTCAGAGTGCCCGACTGATGTAGTAAACGAGTAATTACACTCAATCTTACTCTCATATGAGAGTGGAGCTAACAGCCATTGGAGATATGGCTAAGTAGAGGGAGAGTTCTTCACCAAGTTTGGACAAACTAAGCAATGGTGGGGATGTAAGGTATGCCTTTATTTCTTCAAATGCCCCTTAGCATTCGTCGGTCCACTCAAAAGCCTTCCTCAGCACTTTGAAGAAAGGAAAACACTTTTCTGTTGCCCTGGAGACAAACCTGTTGAGGGTTGCAACCTTGCCATTCAGGCTTTGCACCTCATTGACGTTCTTTGGCGGAGCCATCTTTATTATAGCTTGAACCTTGTCGAGATTGGCCTCCACCTCGCGCTGCGACACCATAAAGCTCAAGAACTTTCCAAACGCCACACCGAACACACACTTACTAGGGTTGAGCTTCATATCGTAGAGGCAAAGGGTATTGAATGTTTCCCGAAAGTTGTCTAAATTGCTAGCCTCCCTTGCACTTTTTAAAAGCATGTCGTCTACGTATACTTTTACGTTCCGCCCAATCTTCTAAGCGAATATCTTGTTCACAAGCCTTCAATATATTGCCCCCGCATTTTTTAGTCCAAATGGCATGACTTTGTAGCAGAAGAGACATTGGCTTGTAACAAATGATGTCTTCTCTTGGTCAGCTTCATCCAATCTGATCTAATTGTGCCCAAAGAAGGCATCCATGAAACTTAGCAATTGGTGGCCAGCCGTAAAGTCTACAATAAGGTCAATGCGTAGGAGTTGATAGCTATCCTTCGGATATACTTTGTTTAGGTTGGTGAAGTCCACGCCCATTCTTCACTTGCTGTTTGCTTTTTTTACCATGACCATGTTGGCCAACCAGTCGGGATAATAGACTTCCCTAATAGAATCTGCCTCCAGCAGTTTACGTACTTCTTTGGCTATGGCTTTGTCCCTTTCTTGGGTGAAAACCCTCTTCTTCTACTAACTGAGGGGAAGAACGGGCATACGTTAAGCTTGTGTACCATGGTACTAGGGCTGATCCTCGGCATGTCCTCGTGACTCCAGACGAAGATGTCTCAATTTTTCTTTAGGAAAAGGGTAAGCTCCTTGCGAACTGAAAGGTCAGCTTGTGTGCCGATACGAGTGGTTCGACTCAAGATGTCATCGTCCAAGTAGACTTCCTCTAGGTCTTCCGTTGGCTCTACGTTCACCCTCCTTTCTTTGATGTTTAATGCCTGTAAGTGATCATCCATTTTCAACATGGCAACATAACATTCACGAGGGGGCATCTAGTCCCATCGCACCTCCCTTATCTAGTACTCCGTTGGGAACTTTACTAGCAGGTGGTATGTTCGTAGCCACCCTCCATGTGTTAAGCACGGGTCGACCAATGATGGCATTATAGGCAGAGGAGCAATCAACCACTTGGAAACTGACTTCCCTAGTAAGCTACTGAGGGTACGTCCCAATGGTTACTAATAAGGTGATGGTCCCCACAAGGAAGACCTTGGTGCCACCGAATCCTACTAATGGTGTGTCTGAAGGTGAGAGTCGTTCTCTGTCAATTTTCATATGTTGGAACGCTGGATAGTAAAGGATATCTGCCGAGCTCCCGTTATCTACTAGAACTCGTCTGGTATTGAATTCTGCAATTGATAGGCTGATAACTAAGGCGTCGTTATAAAGGTGGTGTAGTCGTCTAGTGTTGTCTTCCGTGAAGCTGATGACAGGGTTGTCAACCCTAGTTGGCTTTAGAGGCCGTTCGGAGATTTGGGCACTCTACACCATACGTAAATACGTATTCCTCGCTTTTTTACATGATCCTACCATAGTGTTTCCTCCTATGATTACCCTTATTCTCCAAGTAGTGCTCTGGATCTTTCTTCGGCTAGTTGGTTGGGTTCGAGGTCCCTTGGTGGGTTTTCTCCACCCCTGACGAACCGCTGTAACTTCCCCTACTTGATAAGAGCTTTGATCTGCTGCTTGAGGTCGTAGCATTCGGAAGTATTTGTTCCGGGGTCTTTTGTTTGGATCGCCCTTCAGCTTATCCGGCTAGGTCAATGTTGCGTCGTCTCATATCTGCATAAGTACTTAATCCAATAGGACACTTAAAGAAGTGAAGTTCGTCACCCGCCCTTACTAAGGTCTTGACCTCTTGTCATCCCTTCGGTCACTCATTCGAGCTGTCTTCCTACCTTGGTCTGGATGAGGGTCATCTTGTCTTTGTCTCTTCCTCGGCCCGTCCCCCAGGCTATCATCGTGTCTTCAGCGTTCATGTATTTTGTAGCTTTGTACAGCGTTTTAGCCATCGTTTTTGGGTCATTTTTATAGAAGGAGAAGAGAAATTCCCCTAGCCGTAACCAATGGGTGAAGGCAATGACAAGGACTTTGTCGTTAGCTTCATCAATCAGGAGGGCCTCTTTGTAAAAATGGGTTACGTATGACCTTAGGCTCTCATCTTCCCATTGCATAATGCTTAGTATGGCCGCTAAGGATCTTCTGTGTCTTTGTCCCCTGATGAAGTGCATGACAAAATGCTCATTCAACTCTTTGAAGGTGGAGATAGTGTTCAAGGTAAGCTTGCTGAACCACACCCTCGCTAGCCCCTTCAGTGTGGTAGGGAAGGCTCTGCACATGATTTTGTCTAGAACTCCCTACAGGTGTATGAGGGTTTTGAATGACTCTAGATGGTCGAACGAGTCCCTTGATCCGTCGTACACCTTTACTTGCGGCATCTGAAACTTTGCTGGAAAGGGGAAAGAAGTTACCTGGGTAGTGAACGGGGAGTCCGTCTGGTGGACCAACACATCCAAATTGGTGGACACCGTCCCCTCATGGAATTCATCATCATATCCATTTTTTTCTTTCTTCTCTTTCATCATTTGCATATCTTGGGCCATGCGCATCGTGCTTACTTCTATTTCAGAGGGGTGGCAGGTATCCTCCAGACAAAAGGCATCGGTGTGGTACCAAGCAAGAACCCTCCGAAGATCAAGTTAGCGAATGAGAAATCTTTAAGAACTCTATAGTGAGAGAGCTAGGGATTTTCTGCCTACCTGAGAAAAGTGGGGGTGTGGTGCTTATATAGTGGCGGGTGGTGAATCGAAATCCCTTCAAAGTAGGGATCTTTCCTTATTATAAGGGTTTGGCACTTAGGATTTCCAAGATTTTAGGGTACCTTTCCATATGAGAGCGATATGGGTGAGTAATGGGCTTTGTCTTACATGTCACACAAGATGTTTCCTTGTATAGGTATTCGTGGGGATCAAGCGAAGCCATGCTGGACCCATCAACCTCTCCACCCCGTCTGCCTCTTCACCCTGTCCAAAGATCCTTCGTCGGTTTACAGAAACACTCGTCAAGTTGTCATTGTGGGATCGTCGTTCGTGTTACCGTCACACTAGGTCTTTCGTTTGTTTCCGTGGAGCTAACGAGCCCGTGGGTGCCGTTGACTCCCTTGCGTGATGTATCCAAGAGTATTAAATCTCTGCCTAAAATACCCCTATCACCTACTAGTCATGGTTTTAGAAATCGAACCGAAGTAAAACCAGATTTGCCTTTGAATCTCAGTTTTTGGCTTGTTTTGATCGATTTTGGGCATTTTTACCGAACTGGACTGGTACCCAATTCTAATCGAACCGGTCAGACCAACCAATCTGGTCCGGTTTTTAAACCATACTACTAGCATATGGTGTGGATTATTCGAGCAAGAATAGGTCAGTTACAGAGCCAGAAAATATTTTCAAAAGGGTCAAGCAAAATATACATGAAAAAAAAATAAACCTAAAGAATAACACGCGCGCACGCACACACAAACATATATATAAGTACTATATTATTTATTGCTAATACATGAAGAGTGTTTGTAATTTTGATTCAACATATGAAATTTTCTTGCGTAGTAATAAGTCTTTACATTTTTGCAACATATATATTAGGGTTGTCCACGGCAAATCAGAACCTACCAGAATTGACTGATCCGACGCTGCTCAAACCGAGACTAACTTGATTAGAACAACCTATGGTTGGTGACGAGCATAACTCGAGGGGTGTGGGTTGAGCAGCAATTTTGGGTTTCAAAACTCGACAAAAACCGAATTGACCAAAGGTCTCTCACCAGGAACACCATCCCTCTCGTCCTCGTCCTCCTCCTCTCTCTCTCTCTCTCTCTCTCTCTCTCTCTCTCTCTCTCAAATCCATCGAGATCTATCAAGATCTAGTCCATATTCGGCAAGATCTCGTTGATATCCAATGAAATATAGCAAAACATAATTAAATTACATATGGTATACATTAAGCACACCTTAATTCGATGAGCTATGTATGACATAAGAGTAATTAGAGGGAACAAAAAATGCATTAATCAAATATATAAATACATTACATGTTTTTAGCAAAAATCTAAAGGGTCTTTATTTAAATTTATGTCCAAAATAAGAGGGAGGGAAGATTTTTGAAAAGTCAAGGGGGGCCATTACCCCCCCTACCCTCACCTCTTGGGGAGGTTACCACAACTCCTAGACTCATAAATGTGTATTTCATCTTTTACATTATATGCTTAACTAATTGTACTTGCATGTTTTATGAGAAAATTTTGGTTTGAGATTTCCTCCTTGGCCTGTCATTAGAAAGTCTTGTAAATTTATTGGTTAAGAATATTAATTCATGACATTAATTTGTTACAACTTAATTAAATCCTCAGCTATGGCCTATGAATGATAGATAACTACTTTTTAGAAAGATTCATTACTTATTCTTTATCACTTTCTGTCAATTATTTATAACAAAAGAAGTGCATTAATGAAATAGTCGTTTGTGACCTATATATATATATATATAAAAAATACTTTTACAAAGATTCATTACTTTTTATTTACCGCTTACACTCTATTATTTATTATAAAAAGTGTGGTACATTAGCCGTATCTAGTCTTTCTCAAATAAGAAAATGCATTGGTAGGTTTTTAGATGTTATCAAAGAGCCGTCCCCAAAATAAAAGAAATGCTATCAAAGAACTTGTTTGCCTTTTAAGCCCAAGAATGTAAATCATGTGATGAATGCATTTGCGTGCATGTTCCGCCCATGTGGATATTGTGACGGCGGTAACTCTATAGAGACATATATAGCCCTTTAGGCTTCTTTAGATTTTTTTTAAAAAATTTTTTATTTCCAATTTCCAATATGTTTTTATTTTTATTTTTTTGGTGTGGCAATTGGCAAATGCCAAGTGGCAACGTCACTCATAAGTGTTCATGGTAATGAATTAATTATGATGTTGTCGGTGGGTGAGAATAGATGATAAGGCTTCTTCTTTTTGATGAACAGATGATTAGGCTTCGAGTCATACATGCGGCCACCTTTTTTTATCTAAAGAATAAACATCATTAAATTCTCTCTCACCTTTTTCTTTTTCTTCATTGTTTTTTTAGAAAAAATTAAAATCATTAAAAATTCTAGATTTCTCATTGTTCGAAGAGTGCAACGAGTAGGATTTTCTTTTTAATTTATGCAGACAGACACATCAGTAGGTCATATCTATTTAATTAAATAAAAATATTTGAGGATTTTAGTTAACTCAATCGATAAAAATTTTAATTGTTAAATAAGAGATATGAGATTCAATTTTTCCTACACCAAAATCTCTACCTACACCAAAAATTAATTAGTGTCTTAATATGATAATAAATAATTATCATCAAAAGTAGATAATATAAATTGAAACTGTCCAAAAACATATTTAACAAAATAAATTACTTTCTATACAAAAAAAAAAAAAGGGAATATCTTCTTTTCTTTTTCTAGAAACAAAAAAGTTCAAGCAATTCTAATATTCGTGGTCCAACCCACTCAAGCAATCTGCAGGTTACGTAGTCTTCTGAAGTTAAGAACTGTGCTTATATTATGTAAATAACTAAAAAATGGTGATTAATTTATAGTTTGTGATATTCCGATTAGATAATGAAGGTAATTTGGTATCTCTAATCTATAGGCTTACTTCAAGCCTGGCCCTTTTGTTGGCTTTGGTCCTAACAATGACTTTATGTGTAAGTGTAAAGATAGAGATGTCAATTACCCTGAGCGTGGGATATACGGCATGCACTGTGACCAGTGACTAATGATAATTGTCATATTGTGGATAAAGATTGAACCAGTTAGGCACGTAAATCTGTTGTGATATCCACGTGGGAGTAATGTTATATATCCATGTGTTTATCATTTTAACCGACAAAACATCCTATTTGATTTAATGTAACCCTAATTTGGGTCAAGAGCAATGAAGGGAGACTAGAGCAGAAAATGATGCAAGATGATGATTAGAGTATACTAAATTTTAATATATTCCAGCTTGAAAAAATTCTAGCTTTAAACCAAATAGCTATCTTAATAATACATTATGTGGCTATTAAAAAGATTATTTATGTATAAATTTAGTCGCATGACTTTTTTAAGGAGTAATATAACTTTTTTAAATAATAGACATGAATAGTTTAATTAATAACTATAGTATTAATAAGTCAATAATTATAGTATTTAATTAATTAGATGAATACGTGGCAAATATTTATTGGTAGAGTATATAGTGAAGCAGGAAAAATGGGACAAAAGATTTAAACTTGTTTTACAAATCATTAAGTAGTAAGTTTGGATGAAAAACTAGCTAAACTTTATCCTTATACCGTTTCCATTCTCTCTTTTTGGGCTGAGTTTGAAACTTTGAATGTATTGAAATTAAAGGAAGCTAGAACGTACGGATATTGATTTCAGTTGGGTTTGGGCTCAGATATGATAGTATGAGGTTTGAGGTCCATTTGTAACATTAGAGCCTTAGTTAAAACTATGAGGTGAAAAGTCCACTTCTCCTTGACCCGGTCATGTTCAACTTGGGCCTTACATTAGCTACTTTTTGGGCACCTTCTATAATGACGAGGCTTCGGCCCAAAATAGGAATGAGAGAATAAATTAATTAATGGAAAAGACTCATAAAAGTCAATTTGGATAACGACCTTCTCAATTTCAAAGCAAAGGAAAGGGTCCATTTCATAGTGAAATGGGCCCTAAAGCCCAGCATTCAAATATTGTTTATATTTTTTTAATATTATCACTTTAATCCTCAAATTGTCTTGAACCGGCCCTACTTTAAGAGATCTCAAATGTTTGATTTTAAGTTGCATTTTTTTTTATTCACAAAAGAGTTGCATTTAATTTTATCTAAACTCAAAACTAAGAATTAAAATAATATTGCGCTTAATTTTGTCTCATGAATGATTTGAATTTTAAAGAGTCCCTCGTTAAGTTGATTTCTTAAAGTTGACCTCTAGACTAGTATGAGAGACCATTAAGAAATCCAACCAATAAAATTTCTTTTCCTTACAAAAAAAAGGTAGAGAGCAATAAGTTGTGGAAAACCTTGCCCAAGCATGACCATAGCACTAGCAGCACCTATGCATTAAGTAGCCAGTGCCTAAAAAAGGTCATAGACGGGAGATACATGCACCTATACAATTAAAAAATGATATTTAACTTTCCATGATAAAAATTATAAATTTTTTTAAACTAAATTCATTTCCATAGAAATATAGTGAGACACAGACACGGATAGATGAGAACTAAAGGGTGTGCATATTATTATTATTATTTAGCAAATAATGATAATATTCAAGAGTATAAATAAAAGGAAGACAACGAGGAACATGCTTATTAGCATCAACAAGATCTTAGAATAGAATAGAGTTAATGGACTAAGGTCTTTAAGTTTGACAAAAAAAATAAAAAATAAAAAAAATAAAATAAACAGTTCAATAGGCTAAATAGAGCCCAAAATTAAATAGAGTTGATAGACTGAAGTCTCCAAATTTGACAACAAAAAAAAAAGTCCAACGAGCTAAATTATAAGGTAAACGATAGATAGGCCTCGAACAAAATAAGAAGGTGTATGTTCTATGCATATCCATAATGTATTGATGTATACGGCATTTGGTAATTTATTAGTGCTGTAGTTTCTAAACTACCACCCAACAACAACGACTCATCATAAAAATGGGAAGCTAATTCGGCTTTTTCCTTGAGCCATTAATTTCTTTATGAGTTGTATAGGGCCCCATCAATTACGAAGACCAAATGGTCACCACAAAATTATAGTGAGCTCCAGCTACTTCTGTTCCTGCTCATGCAGTCAGCACTATGAATAGTATACAGGATTTGATCATAACTAAGCACGGCATGGGCATGCGCATTTGCAGATAATCCAAGGAGTGGTTACGACTTAGGATGAACACAAACCCAACAAAACAAAATGGGTAGAAATTAGAATGCCATTAAGGGGGTGTTTGGTTTGCCGTAACTTTACATTACATCGTAATTTTATATTAATGTAATCTTAATATAAGAATACAATATTATATTGTTTAAGAAAGTAAAAAGATAAAGATGATATGATATATTTTGTAATTTTAAATTATAGTAATATTAAAAAAAAATAAATAAAAAATTTTAATGTTACATCAACTTAATATGTATTACATTAAAGATACATCACAGCAAACCAAACGGCTTATCAAGAGAAAGGATTTCAATACTGTTTAAGCATATTGCCAACAATAAAATATGGATAATAATTGCAAGTGTCTACCTAACCAGTATTATATGTTTATCCATTTTTTTCTCATTTTTTATTAAATTAATTTAGTAATTAAAGAAATAAGTTGTCTTTAGTTAGGTATGGATAGGATAAGGATTACTCCACTATATTGTCAAATCCTTTACCCAAAAAACATTTCATTCTCGTGCCAATTGAGACTAAGTTCAAGAGTAAATTCTTTTTAAAAAAAAAATTATTAACACAAATATCCTTAAAGCATCTGTTAATTTTTTCGTTTCTTTTCAATTTAAAAATTGATCTAATTGATGTCATAAATAAATACTACTAGGAAACGGAGTAAAATTCAAAATTCGATAACTATAGTGGATAAAAAAAATTATGTTCATGCTGGGATGTTTTTGATGTTTGAATTTTGATGTCAAGCACTCGAAGTTATATTATTAACAGATGTCTTTGACTCTTTGTTGTTAGTGCACTGTTGTGGTATTGCCGTTTTGATTGATGGTCTTTTTGCAACTGCGTGCCATGGTGAAAAAAAAAAAAAAAAAAAGTCCATTGTGTTGTATTGTGTATCGGTGATTGTATATTATAATTCTTAATTGTTATGGTATTTTTGTTGGTTTGCTGAACTTTAATGATTCATTCTTATTTAGGAGTATAATATTTTCCATTCATTAAAAAAAAATATAACTTTACCCAAAAAAGAAAAGAAAATAAATGATATGACTAAATCTAATTAGGTTCCTCAAAAAAAAATCTAATTAGCATTCTTTAGGGTTTTAATAGATTTTGCACATGATTAATAATTTAAACAAATATTTAAATGATATTAGTATTTAATTAATGTTGATAATAATAATTCAATTCACTCATATTAAAATAAATGGATACACTTCTACTAAGAACTTTTTACTTTTAGTTTTTCTACTTTCCAAGGATAGAGATACCACCCACCTATTTGGCGAGATGGTATCTCTCTCTCCCCAAGCCTTAGAGCTTGGGGGGTGGGGGGGGTCTCAAATTTTAGCTCAAGGGGAGCACTTTAAGATAGATTATAATGGACTTTTTAAATTGGTCTAAAAACAAAAGGGCAAATAGACAGTATAACCATTTAATTGAGTACTAGAATACAAAATTCATCCAATAAGATTTAGGACAAAATTTAGGTATAGTTCTTTAAGTTCTTCAATTAAATTCAAACACACGATTGTGTTGAATTTAATTACAAAGATAACACTGACTGTGACCTGTGACGCAATCATAATTTTAAATTTAACTGAAAAACTTAAAGTATATAAAAGTACCTAAGTTTCACCCTAAAATTTATAAAAATTGAAATATTATTGGTTAAATTATAAATCAAACCCTTTAATTTTGACCCTTAAATTTAGTCTTTTTAAGTTTTTTTTTTTTTTTTTTAATTCCAGTCTTTAACTTTAATCTATTTTTAATTTAGTCATTCCATTCATAATTTGTCCAATCTCATAATTAGTTTTAGTATCTTCTTTTACTTTTCAAAACAATGTCATTTGATGGACTTAACGGTGTGAATTGGACGAAAAGATCATATTGAAATTTAAGGGTCCGTTTGATTGATGTGAAGTGAGAAGAGAAAATAAAGGAAAGAGAAAAATGGAAAGTTTAGTGTTTGGTTAGGAGAGGAGAGGAAATGGGGGTGATGAAGTTTCCTCCTAAACCCATCATTTAAGAAGAAAAAGTTATCTGAATTGAAATTACGTCAAAGTTTAGAAGGTTAATTAATAATTTAGACAATATGATTTTGTCCTTTTGAAGCAAAAAAGTGAAGCTTAATTCTCGGCCACTCCCATTATAATGTCACTAGCCTCTAAGCACAATTCATACGTGCTCAGAGACTTTTCTATTTTTTTGGGTAAAGATTAATAATTTACATTTATTATAATTTAGAATTTAGAATTTTTCAAACAAATAAAAATGATAAAATTTAAAGATAAGCAGTAACTATAATTTCTTTTTTAAACCTGAAGAAAAAAAAATCCTAAATTTTAGGAGTTATCTTTTCGAATTCAAAATAAAATTTGTTATTTGATATTTATAATTCTATTTCTAAATAAAGTTACAATTTTATTAATAAAGGTATTTTTAAATTACAAAAAAGTTCAGATATTTTTTTCTTTAGAAACTCATAAAAATCTATTTAAAAGTCAACTGGTAAAGTTTTTAATATAAGAGATCTAAGATTCAATTAGAGCTATACCAAAAATTAATTAATATCTTAATTTGATGATAAAAAACTATAATCAAGTAAAATTTCGTCAAATAAAAAAAAAAACAAACAAACAACCAAACAGAAAGGGAAATCTTCTTATATACGGCGGGATAGATGAAGCAAAAACGCCAACGTCAGTTTGCACGTGTCTCGTTCCAAGACCATTATCTTTTTCATATTGATTTTCATTTTGCTCTCTTTTCTGGCTCCCACTGTGGCTGTGGGGTTCATATATAAAGGTCATCATCACCCTTGGGAAATTTCCTAGTTATTTCTAACACGGACGGTGTTCTTCTTTCTTAAGTTTCTTTCCCATTTGGGTACCTATTTTTTAGCTTCTGCTCTGTGAATCTCTTTTCTCCTATCACAAAGAAGAAGAAGTAGCAACTATGGGTGGAGGCAATGGTCAGAAGTCCAAGATGGCTCGTGAGAGAAACTTGGAGAAGCAAAAGGGCAACAAAGGTTTTTTTTTTTTTTTGGTTTTTTTCGAAGACTACAACAAAAGCATAACTGGTTCTTTTTGTTTTTCTACCATGTATGTACAAGTCCATAGTTGTAAGATCAGTTTAACTGAAGGTTTTAGAATAAAATTCTCAGGTCCCAAGTAACTAAAAGCCCGACACTTTTGTATTTTGTTATAATTTCTTAGCAATCATAAGTTGTCTTACTTGGTTTTTTATTTGATAATTTGTCTGATCTCTGCGCAGGAAGTCAGCTTGAGTCAAACAAGAAGGCTATGTCTATCCAGGTAAATTCTATGGGCTTGATTTTATAGGCTTAAACAATATCCATTGTAATTTAATACTAAAATTGGGCTTCTGATTATGATTTTTGTAACCCTGTTTCCGATGGTATCTTGGTTTTTCTTATACGGGATTTACTCATATGAACTTCAAACTTTGTTTTTTAAAAATAAGGAATGAAAAATTTAGACGAGGGAGAGTGCTTGAGATCGTTTGGTCACGTGTAAAATGCACTAGTGAGGGAGGATGAGTTGATTCAAGTCGAGGAAATTAAAATTTGTAGAGGAAAAAAATAATGTGTTCGATCTGTTGAAAATCCATAATCGACACTAAAATTTTGGGACTATGGTTTGGATGCTTGGTTTTTGTTGTTGTATCTTGTATTTGTGAAAAACTAAAAATTCCCAAGGAATTGACACTCTTAATGTCAAAGCAAATGGGTAGGATCTAAATCCATGTGGGAAAATGATTGTGGTCTAAGATTTTGTGAAAGTACTTGCAGTTGGATCAAGATTCTCTTCATTTTCTTTCTAATTCATGAATCTATCTGTTTACTGTTTACATGGTACCAAGTTATTTGAAATTTTATCACATCGAATAATTTTTTTTAAATGATGTAGCACGAAGTATACTGTATATTTGTGGGGAAAAAAAATTATTGACCGTGTTGGAGCATATAACCTCTCTAGGAGAAAGAAATGATTCATGGCACCATAGAAGGTCTTCTTCTATAAGCATTAGAATTCAGTTGTCTATGGTTGACTGAGAAATAGTGGGATGAATTATGATCTAAGGTTCAGCCAGAGCTTTCTAATAATTTGGATTCCAACTGTGAGGTGCAAGTAGAATAGGGGCATAAAGTGCCTAGGACATGTCTCTGCCCCTTGGTCTTGCTTGGCATAAGACAGTTGATTTGTACAAAATGTTTTATTCTTTGGAATAAATTCCCAATAACTTTAGGTTGTCTCAAAATGTCAGTTCAACTTTTTCTCCATAACAAGATTTTAGCTTGAACCATTTATCAGTTCAAGTTTTGTAATGGTGTTCTTGGTATTCTCTGGAATAAATTCCCAATAACTTTGTGTTGTCTCAAAATGTCAGTTCAACTTTTGCTCCACAACAAAACTTTAGCTTTGCACTCAGGATCCTTTTAACATTTAATTGCATGTATTGTGATGATTATAAGTTCTGAATTTTATATATTCTGTTCAAACAAATCAGCGGATAGACCCATCCCTTTAACAACATGAAGATTTTGATACAACAGTATTGAATTCATTGATGTTGCATTGATGACCAAGAAGCTTTTAAAGGTGATTACAATTAGAGAGTGCACATTTTGCATCTTTTCCATCTGAATTTTTTTTTTTTTATTTATTTTTTTTTTTTTGTTTCTGATTCATGGTTGGTGTTGATTGCAGTGCAAAGTTTGCATGCAGACATTCATTTGCACCACATCAGAGGTGAAGTGCAGGGAACATGCTGAGGCAAAACACCCCAAATCTGATGTTTATGCATGTTTCCCTCATCTTAAGAAATGAAGTTATATCGAGGAGTGCTTGTGGAAATGAGTGCCACAAAGCTACACGTCTCTAATGTCTTCTTTGTTGTTAAGTTTACAGCTTATGCAAAACAATCACACCAGACTTGTGGGGGGAAGCTCTGAAAGGATTGCTTTTCATAACCTTTATATTAAGTAACAATTAGATATGAGAGATGAAGCTTTGCACTCATATTTAGTTCTGTATTAATTAGCTTGAAAGTATTTGTGGAACTTACCCAAAAAAGGAACACTGTGTGGAGTATTTTGCACTAATTATTGATGATGCTTTTGCCGTAATTTCTTAATAGAATCTTTTTATGTTTTTCTGTGATTCTATCAGTGGTCCTTGAATTGAAGCTTGTCTAATCAATACTGCTGCCATCTCCTAACAAATCTATTGGTATAATCAATAATGCACGCCTTGAACAAGCATGTGCATGGGCTCTTAATTACTGAGATTGTTCCCTGGAACTTCATTGAACTTTTTATTTTTTTTCCTTTATTTATTTAAGAGGTCAATATCTAATGCGCTAGATTTTAAACCCTAAATCTCATCCTTCACACATTCTTATATGAGAAAGAAGAGACTTATAAGTTCTAACTTCTAAGAAAGATTTTTTTTCTCAAGTTTTTTTTATTTTTAAATATTCATTGGCAAGATTTCTGCGTTGTATTATGCCCACTGTCTGCATGAGTACTCATTTAGGCACGATGGCCCATTAATGGTTGCTTATTGTGGATGAGAAAATAAAGTCACTGATTTTAATCTGTTATTAGGCCCTATAGTTTTGGGACAATTTTCAAGGCCCAACAAAAAAATGAAACAAAATTTCTCTGCAATGTTACAGCGATGAGTATGCGTTAGACAAGCAACAAAATTGCTCCGCAAGTTTATTTGGCTGAAAAAAGGTATACAACTACACAAGAAATCAGTGGACTGATCAATAGGGAACAGTGTTCGACCCAAGAAAATGTCTCGTCTATAATTGCAAACCACTTAAGTTCTTTCACTAAATCCATGGCAGAGTTTGTTTTCTAAAACCTACAAAAATAAAGGGTTCTCAACCGTTCAACAACTATGGTATCCCAACTCTTTTTTCCAGTCAGATACACTAAAACATTGTTAAGGAACTAAACTGTTGGTTGGGGCAGTATATCAGCCAAGTGGATTTCAGAGAGAAAAATGCAGAGGACGAAGGCAATGAACGCACAAACTTTGATCAACTAAAACGCCAAGCACAAACTGTTGAGCCTAACACTAGATGGAAACGACTGAGGAATCATTCATGGCTATCCAAGATATTCCAGATAAGTTAATATCTAGGATGGTAGAAACTCAGCTGGAAATACAGGAGAGAGAAAAAAAAAAACAGCAAATATCCAAAGTCGTGGAAACTTCATAGAAAAATTATGAGCTAAGAGTACAATATACAGTCAAAAGTTCAATTTGAAGAATACCAGCAAACAAGATACCTGTGCCTGACCCCTGACCAATCACCTAATTAATCTAGTGAGGTATTTGTCATGTAGTAAACCATACACGAGCTAAAACACATGCAAATGACCAGAATGGAATACGAGTCTCAAAATGAGGCTATGATCATTGTGTCCGCATCCTGCTGTTCTCTGCACTTCTCACCTGGAGGAAATATGGATGAGCCTGAAATACAAATAAATGAATTTAGAATACTGGTAATAATGCTAGACAGCATCCGGAATAAAACTGAAATCAAGAAAAGTGAAGGTTGAACTTAAGAAGAGTATTTAGTTTCAGTTGGGGATTTCAGTTGGGACACGCAAAAAAACAAAAAAAAACATTCAACAAAACAAGCCTGTCTATTTAAATACATTAGCCTACACTATCTACAATCCCACCCAAAAAAAAAAAAAAAAAACCCTCCTATCTGCAACCAATTTCCAAGAGAATAGTATTTAAAAAACAAATGGAAACCATTTTCCTTTGGACCGGATTTTAGGACAACTGGAACCAAAGGACCCACCAACCTTCCTCCTAGGGTTTAGATTCTGTAAATTTTAATTTAACAAAATAATATAAAGCATATGCTTGAACTTCAGCAGGATCGTAAGAGGTAGATGGAGGCAGAGGAAAGAGAAGGTAAAGCTTAAAAATCCTTGATCTCAAGCATAAAGGGTAATCCAGATAGTCCACAATTGTAATACAAGAAGTCTATTGAGGGCACAAAGGAATACAGGAGACAGTGAACCAGGTGACGATGGGGAAGTATGGCCTGGTAACAGAATACATCTAGGTTGGGTACTCAAAACTGGTCAAACAAATTTGCTAGATTCAGAGCCCAGACATAAACGACTAGACAGCATATTCAAAAGTCATTAAGAAGCAATGACCGACAACAATAAGATTTCATATCCTTAATGCTGGAGAACTCATGAAAATAAATAAAATCACAAACTTGTACTGGTTAGAAATCATTGAGAAGCAATGACCAACAACAATAAGCTTTCTTATCCTATATGCAGAATTGATTCCTTTTCTTACTAGGATAGTAAGATTGGAACTATATTATTTTTTGATAACGTAGGGAACCTTTATAAAAAAGAGCCCTTTGGACTCACTTATAGTCAATAAAACCTACAGACAACTAATTTCACCCTCCAGAACCAATTGCTGTGTAATCCAGGACCATTCACTGCCCAGGAGCAAGTTTGGAACTCTATTAATAGAACACCGGGTTCAGTATAATTCTACAATTTGCTTGAGAGACAAAACTTATTGTTTGAGGTTCTTCCTTCAATTTCTTTGTGCTGATTCCAAGCAAACCCAAGTGCTGATTCCTATGTTTTGTTTTCTCTTACTTGGTGCTGATTCCAAATATGCCTAGGTTCTGGTTCCTAGATTTATTTTATTTTCTGTTCTTCACTGACACATGAGAGAGAGAGAGAGAGAGACAGAGAATAGAAAAGTATACCATTGCTTCTTTCGCTGTAAGCCTATCTTGGTGATCATACCGAAGGAGCTTATCTAGGAAATCAATGGCCTGCAATGCATGTCACACAAATAAACAAAAAAGAAACAAGACTGATGTTAAAAAGATAACTCATAACAAACTAAGCCAAGGTCAATCTAATGGTTTTCCGAATTTTAATGTAAATGACCTCTGGGGAAACTAGATGTTGATTATCTGTATTGATAAACCTGGACCATGGCTTCCTGCTGTGCCTGCAGTAGATTAAAATAAATAGAGCATACCATATATGAGTATCATGCTAAAGAAATATGTTTTATTCATTCAAGAAGAAGGAATTTTTTTTTTTTTTTTTTAATTTACCATGCATGTAACACTTTACATTGTAGACAATATTGTACACTGTCCATGCAAATGTGTACAATAGTGTGCACTTTACATGAACAATACAATGTAAACCTATAATTGTCCCAAGAAGAATTGTTTAGAAGAGGGATAAGAAGCTGGAAAATTGCATCCTTATGATATGGACAAAGGCTGAAGCCTTGGGTTTTTTCAACAACAAGATTTAAACCCCCAAACCCATCCCAAGCCTATAGATTGCTTTTCCACCATTGTACAATTGCAAATGGTCACTCCTAAATCACAATATTTGTTTAAGTTTTATAATGATTTGCATAATTGAGAGGCAAAGAATTCGCAAGTGGGTTAGGCATACCTCCCAACAAGAGCATCAAGCTGCGCATCAAGCACTAGCTGATATTTGTTAAGATACGCATTCAACTCATCTGTCCCAAGAACCTGAAGAAGAAGAAGATTATAAATCGTTTAAGCATTTACAATCGATTTCTCATTAATTTATTGTTCTTTGCAGTTCATGAAACCTTAACATCAGTGCTTATAAAAAATTATTATTCTTCTTTCCAAATTGTTCCTGCTTCTATTCAACCAGCTTAAAATCTTCATATTTGGACAAATATCATATTCTAAACCACTGAGCTCTAACTCATCTGGCACCTCCTACCCTTATAAATTCTAGTTGGAGGGTGAGCTTGTGGGTTCAAGACCCATTGGGTAACTTACCAATAATAAATAAATAAAAACCATGTTCTACCTTCTAACCTGTTGGTATAATATTGCAGCTCAGCATTACATATTTTGCATGTCAAAAATGATTCAATGTAACTCCAACCATGTGACGTTGATATTGACAACAGTCAGGGTTTTCAAATTGGAAGAATTGCATACAAAGAGCATACCAGATTCCAAGTTTCTATTTCTTGCATGAACTAACAAGCAATTATTGTGGAAATTTATTTGATTGCTATCAAGAAAACCCTTGTGGTTTGTTTGGATAAATGAATTTAAAGAGAATAATTTGGATTTCAATCTCAAATTTAAATGACTTGAACGGGGTATGAATAACAATTTCCTTTTTCTATTGATGAAATTTGTGAAGGGATTTGAACTTTACTAATATGTGGATTTCAAATAACTAGTGTCATTTCAAATCCATCATATCACAAGTGTTTTTGTTTGAGTAAAATCTTTCAAGTTCGCATCTCATGTGTTGTTAAATTTATATTCTCCTTAATCCATTTATTCTCAATCCCACCAAAACGAAATTCTGATTTCAATGACATCTATGTCTACAAATATAAAGCAATTTCAAACAAAACCCAAATGGGCATGTATCAAAAGCAACTGAAAACCCAAGCAAATCCACAACCCATAAACAAAAACAACAGCAGCAACAATGTGTAACCCACCATGCAAAAAGCCCAAATCTATAAAATAAATTCCGCAAAAGAGGAACGGAGAACTTTTACCTAGCAAGCGAGCTGAAGAACGAACAAAGGAAGAACGAAGAAAGCGAGCTGAACGAAGACAACAAACAACGCAGAAGAGAGCCCACGGAGGCTGAGAGCACAGGGTGATTTGGGACTACGAGTGAGTGAGTTTGAAATTTTCGAGTGAGAGAGTGGAGTCTGAGAGAGTTTGAAATTTTAGAGTGAGAGACTGGAGAGTGGAGTCTGAGAGAGTGAGAGTGCCGTTTTAAGAAGTTAAAAAAGTTTGTTAATTTTAAACAGAAAGCGAGTTTTAAAAACTCGAGAGTCATAAAGCGAGTTTTTGAAACTCGCTATCCACGTGCTATTCACGTGGAAAACTTTGTCCAGTCAGTAATTAAAAAATAACAAAAACGAGTTTTCAAAACTCGAGATCTAAATCAAATCTCGAGTTTTATAAACTCGAGATGCTAATATTACATATTTTTTCGTAACTGGCCAAATAACAAAATAATTACCGTATTACAGTTATTTAGAAAGAGTGTCCGAAAAACACTCTCAGCTCTATCAACCTAGCTCCCCGATCCCTAATCTCGCCGCTGTGCCCTCACAACCTCTAGCCGCCGTGCTCTCAACCAACCCAAAAAGCTCATGCCTCTTTGCCTCCCTCATCAATCGGTAAGCTTTGTCTCTCTCTCTCTCTCTCTCTCTTTCTCTCTCATCAATCCTCTCTCTATTTGTAGGAATTGTTTTTCTGTTCGCGCCATTTTCAGTAAGGAGGATAGTTCAACGGCTCCAATCAAAACCCATTTCAGGTACGCTTCGATTTTCCCCCAAAGTTTATTCATCCCGATCAAAACCCATGTGAAATTTTGTTCCTACGGTGGAGAGTTGATGATGGTTTTCATTGAGTTTGTTGCGGCAACGGAGACATCCATGGTTTTGAGTAAATGGTAGAGAGATTTTCATAGACAGAGAGAGGGAGTTTGAGTTTTGTTGTGGCGAGATATTTTGTAATGGGTTGGTGTTGTGGTTAGGCTTTTTTTTTTTTTTTGGCTTCGGCGGCTACCTATTTTGCTATTTTGCAATAATGGTCTATGATTGTGACTTTCAGTTTCTGTTTTTTCTGTGCTGAGTGTGCACCTTTTTTGTCTCTCCATTTTTTATTTTTAGATTCCTTATCTGCCTCTATTTCTGATCTTTTTTTTTTTCCCTGATAATCCTTATCTTTAGAAATTTAATCAAAATATAACTTAGCTGATTAACACTTCATTCCCAACTATGAAATTAAAAAATTTTAAACATATTGTTATGTATTAATCTGAAGTGTTATAAATTGGTTAATGACACTTTGTACTTTATAGTTAATTTTTTTTTTTTTTTTTATTCTCATCTAAAGTATCAAATTGTTTATGTAATATGCTTTAGATTTTATATAATTTCGTTGATTTTAATTTATGGTTTTTGTGTGATAAGAAACAAATAGGATTGGATTTTGATGCAATGACAAGTACTTTTTATCCAAATGATGATTTTTAATGTTCAAAGTTTGGAGTCAGATAACATCATAACACTATTTGCTTACCAATTTTTTCAAACCTCACACAAGTAGAGCCCTATCTACTTATTACAATTATTTACGTGATAAGACACATTTGAATGAAATATTGTAGATGATTATTTTCAATTCATAAATTAAACATGTTGCGAGCCGTACCTGTAAACTTTGGGGGAATTGTCTTCTGCCACAGTAGACTTCTCAATGTAAAATTTTCTGTAGCACAAAACTTGTTGCGAGGCACTTTTGGCTATTGCAACTCTAATTTTTCTCTTCCTGAAAACACAATTAGCTCTCTCAACATGGCTTCTGAAAACTGTGTCCAAATCAGGAGGAGTAAAGAACACCCTTACATCATTAAAATGACATCTTGGTGTAGTTCTACGCTTCCTTGGTGCTGGTGGGCAAGGCAATATCTCTGGTATTCTTGCTGCTTTAGCTGTTGGAGGCCTACTAGCCCTCCTTCCACTTGTGGCTTCTTTGAAAAACCCATCTTTTTAAGAATTCAAACTCTTTTTTTTTTTTTTTTTTTTTTTTTTTTTTTTTTTTTTAAAAAAAAAAAAAAAAAAAAAAAAAAAAAAAAAAAAACACCCTTTGAACTGAAACTGAATCAAACCCAATAAAGGAAACACCTTTATGTTTTGATAAAAACAAACAAACCTAGAACAGAACAAACCAAAGTGAAGAGAAAGATGGGGTATAAAAATTTGATCTTTTGTACTTTGTAATCTTACAGGAGGACTATTCTTTGTAACCCAGTTGGGTATTTTGATTATTAATCAATGTGACAAATCTCTAGCTTGAGAATTAATGATTTTCACTTTGTTCAACTATGACTATGAGTGTGAATGTGCTTGAGATTTTGTTTTTATATGTAATAATGTTAACCCTTATGCAGGGTTTGGGTCGGTATAATACAAGTATCAAGAAAGTAGAGAAAGAAGTTAAGGACTTGGCTAGGAACGTCAATGATCTGTGTGGTATATATGCCTCCCTTTTTCTCTGATTAATTAAACAAATTTTTTGAAGTTATTGATCTTCACTTGTAAAGAATTTATTTATATTTTTAAGGTGGCTGTACACATTTTTTTATTTATTAAAAAAATAAAGATTTCAATGTGATAACGAGGGTTTGGAATTTGATCGTATTGGGGAGATGGAGAGGGTTTGGCTTGAAAGGAAGTTTGAGAGAGAGGAGATACTTCAAGTTGTAAGTGAATTGGAAGGGGACAAAGCTCCAGGACCGGATGGGTTTACTATGACATTTTATCATCATTGTTGGAGAGTAGTGGAGAAAGACGTCTTAGCGGTCTTTGAAGAGTTTTTTCAACATTGCAAGTTTGAAAAATCTCTTAATGCTACCTTCATTACATTAATTCCTAAAAAGAATGATGCCTCTAATATTAGAGATTTCCGACCTATTAGCTTGGTAGAGAGTGTGTATAAAATTTTGTCTAAAGTTTTGGCAAATAGGCTGAGAGTGGTTTTAGATCAATTGATTTCTGAGACTCAAAATAGCTTTGTGGGTGGGAGACAAATTCTTGACTCGGTTCTTATTGCGAATGAGTGTGTGGATAGCCGAGGGAAGAGTAGGGTTCCTGGAGTCATTTGTAAACTTGATATTGAGAAAGCCTATGATCATGTGAACTGGGAGGCTTTGCTGAATTTGTTGAATAGAATGGGCTTTGGAGTGAAGTGGTGTAAGTGGATCCGTTATTGTATCTCCACAATCCAGTTCTCTATTTTGATCAATGGGTCCCCAGCTGGTTTTTTTGGTAGTTCGAGGAGTTTAAGACAAGGGGATCCGCTATCTCCTATGTTGTTTTTGATTGTGATGGAGGTGTTTAGTAGGATGTTGAGAAGAGTGGAGGGAGCTAAGCTTGATTCGTGGTTTTAAAGTTGACAGTAGGAGGGGTGGTGGTGGTGAATGTGTTACACATCTATTATTTGTAGACGATACTATCCTATTTTGTGATGCAGATGTAGAGCAAATTCTTCATATTCGGTTGTTATTACTTAGTTTTCAGGCGGTAACAGGTTGAAGGTTAATGTGCATAAGAGTGAAATGGTTCTAATAGGAGAGGTTAATAATGTGCATGCCCTGGCTGAAATTTTGGGTTGCAGAGTTGGAGAATTGCCTATGTCTTATCTTGGTATGCCGTTGGGGGCTTCACATAACTCCCCTTCAATTTGGAATCCTATTTTGGAAAAATTTGAGCGGAAACTAGCAGGATGGAAGAAGTTATATTTGTCTAAGGGGGGTCGATTGATGTTACTCAAGAGTACGCTATCTAGTCTTCCTACCTATTTTCTATCATTATTCACAATTCCTACTCATGTGGCTAATAAAATTGAAAAGTTGCAAAGGGATTTTCTATGGGGTGATAGCAAGACTCATTTGGTTGGATGGGATAAAGTTTGTGCGCCTATAGCCAATTGTGGTTTGGGGATAAGGAAACTTACTACTTCCGATAAGGCCTTATTGGGGAAATGGTTGTGGCGGTTTGGGAAGGAAGAGGTTCGGTTATGGAGGAGGGTGGTAGCTTTAAAATATGGGGAAGAATGGGGGGGATGGACCTCAAAGCTGGGTAGGGGAGTTCATGGGTGTGGTTTGTGGAGAGGTATTCGTATGGGATGGGAGGATTTTAGCAAAAATTGTCAGTTTGTTGTTGGGTTGGGGAATAGAGTAAGGTTTTGGCAAGATGGGTGGTATGAGGATCAACCTTTTCAATTGGCTTTCCCAAGGCTATATGCTATTGCCATTGATAAGGAGGCATCTGTAGAAGCTTCTTTGTCAAGGCAGGGGGCAGAGGATAGAAGAAGTTGGGATGTTCGTTTTATTAAAGAATTTAATGATTCGGAGAGGGATGAAGGGCTGCATTTTCTTCATATATTGGGAAATAATACTCCTCCAATGGCTATGGGAGACCGGATGAGATGGAAGTTGAAGCCTAATGGGGATTTTGACATCCGATCATATTATAATAAATTAAGGGACTCTCCCTCAATTGTCTTTCCTTGGAAAGCTATATGGAAAGCAAAGGCCCCTAGGCGAGTTTCCTTTTTTGTTTGGTGTGTAGCTTGGAATAAGATCCTAACGGGTGATAACTTGAGATTGAGGAAATTGGTTTTTGTGGATTGGTGTATAATGTGCCGACATTGTGGAGAGACAGTAGACCACTTACTTCTTCACTGTGAGATGACCTATCGGTTATGGAGTTTTGTCTTTATAACTTTTGGCTTGCCTTGGGTTATATCTAGATCGATTTCAGAGCTACTTTTTGGCTGGTGGAATTGGTTGGGGAAGCAATCGTCTCAGATTTGGAATTTAGTTCCGTTGTGCATCCTTTGGTGTATTTGGAAGGAACGGAATCGGCGGACTTTTGAGGATTTGGATAGTTCTGGAGATCAGCTGCTTGCTTCTTTTAGTAGAACTCTTTTTGATTGGTCTCGGGTATGGGGACTCACGACTAGTGATTCTCTCCCTTCTTTTCTTAGCTCTCTTACTCTTTGTAATTAATATGCTGATTGGCTTTCTTTTTTGTTTTTTCCTTGGTTTCTTTTTTTGTATTTTCTAGGTTTGCTCTATGTTTTTCATGCATAGAGTAGCCTTTTGTATATATAACATTCTTACTTATCAAAAAAAAAAAAAAATGTGATAACACTATGATGACTATATGAGAGGTGTAGTATTACTGTCTGGGCTGGCCCTTGGCTTAGGCCATGATTTTTTTTTATTTTAAAAAAATATGTAACATTTTTTCTCCAATATTAAGAAGGGTAATTGACTAATGCTAGAGATATTTCAAAATTCATTACATAGGCCTTAAAAATTAAAGTGTCACCAATCACATGAAGTAATTAAATACTCATTTATGATTTTTTTTTTTTTTGTAAATCTTAAAGAAAAAGATATTTAAATACTTATGTTGAAGTGCTGCTAATATAAGACATTAACTAATATTATTTAAGTGATATTTAAATATAAAAAGGTCAGTTATCATCTTAGGCTGCAAATTATATTTAAGCGGTTCTGACTATTGTAAAAATATTATTGTTTTGCTCTCTCTGCATATGTTCTTAGGTCCACTCTGCCATCTTTTTCTTATGTGTATGATGAATGGCTTTCATTTGTACTAATAAGAGAAGTATGATAACCAAGTTTTATATGTATTATTTTAGGTGCATCATCAATTCCTTTTAATAATTTCTAGCATCTATTTACTTGGTTGCTGCTTTTCCTGGTTTGATTGCCTATTAATGATTCTCCGAGATAACATTGGATTCTTGTCACTTATCAGAGTGTCTCAAATTCTTTTTTCGATATTGTGTTTGTGTGTTACAGCATGGTCTATATGTATCTTGTTTTTGTGTTTGGCTTCTTTCTGTTCAATGTCTTCACTGGCTTAGCTGCACCAAGCCAGTGGGATTTAGTATCTGATCAACAATTGTTGAGGGAGAAGCCTCTGGAGGTGTGTATTTTGCTTATACAAGGTTCTCTTTGGCAATAAAGTGTTTGTACCAATATGAGAAGAATTCTTTGCTTTGTCAACTAGGTGGCAAGATGCACACAGATCATCAGTCCAAACACTGAAGATGCCAAATATGTTATAAATTTTTGTTATCCTGGAAAGGTATACTTCAATTTGGCCATCACCTCAAGTAGTACATTTTTTTGGAGGTGTCTGAAATATGAAATTTTTCTTCACCCACCAAAACTAATACCACCATTTTTCAAGTTTTGTCCATCTATTTTCATATTTTTCAACTTTTTTTTAAGCTTACATTGTCCCTATCAGTGCCTTTTCTTTTCTTTTGTTGAAATATGAACAAGTGGGAAACATTTTTGTTTTTAAACTTAAATGTTCAACTATGTTTTCTAATGATATATGCATTTTGAATTGCTTCAGTGTCTTATATTTTATGCCCTGCAAACAGACAGTGGGATTTTATATGGTGGAACTGAGGGAGTGTTTGATGTGGATGCAAACACTTCTATTGATCAGCTTTCTGAAGATTTAAACGTCAAAATGCCTGAGGTATATTACAACTCTATTGATTTAAATTATTATTCTGAAAAGTAAAATGTCAGGGGTACATTATTCTTTTTTAAATGCTAAATTCTTTTTCTTGGTCTGCATTATAAAGTATCAGTGCCCATGCCTATTCCCTCCTGATTTCTCTAGTCCAACTACAATTGGTTGAAGGAATCTATCTAGTCCAGCCATTTCTTTGTGGTAGCTCACCTGTTTAACCATTATTTATGAATTTGTTACTAATAGTTGTAACAATTGTTTTGAGCAATTTAAAGATATATTCTTTTTGAAATGTCTAGTTGAAATGAGAATATTAAGAAGGATAAGTGAAAGTACAAGGAAAAATAGGATTTACAATGAAGAAATATGCTTAAAGATAGGGATGGCCCCTATTGATAATGAAAATATTTTTTTGATAAATCTGTTGATAATGAAAATATGAGGGAGAATTGCTTGAAATGGTTTGGTTGTGTTTAGAGAAAATGGATTAATACACCAATGAGAAAGAATGAGTTGGTTCAAGTTGAGGGAATGGAAAAAATGTAGAGGAAGACTAAAAATAACATTAATAAAAGTAGTAAACAATGACATATCAATTAAGGAGGCAATAGAGTATGACTTTTGGGTAAAATAGAATGGCAAAAAAGAATATGGCCAGCCTAACTAGTCTGTTGAAAATCCATGGCCAGTTGCCAAGGCAAGTTCTTATGTTTATGCATTGTGTTCATGCTTGTAGAACTCTTAGGTCAAATTACTGAGTAGGGTTCAGCAGTTTATTCTGTTTAGACAATCTACAGCCCCTACAATAGCTATGCGTCTGAAGTGAGTAGCTCCAAAAAAAAAAAAGTAATAAGAAACTTTATTAAAAAGAAAATGACTCCTCCACTACACAAGAAGCGAACTGGAAATGCAGTAAGGTTTCTATTTACAAGTGTGCAAGAATTTTAAAAGAGTGGATCTCAAATGTCCTGGGTTATATTCATCTTTTCAAACAAGGACCTCAAGACAATCATCTTAAGCTCCATCGTCTATCGTTTAAGACCTTAAAAAAATATTAATAGGAAATTCTGTATCTTGTTTGCAATGTTAGACCAATTATTTGTTGACACGTCCTAGTTGTGTGTCCATTCAGGCTTGTCTCATTCAAAGTCATGCTCCATCAAATATAACATGTAATAAGCTCAAAATTACCTTGTATAATTGATGTGGAAGCACTAAGAAAATTATATTTTATTTTAGTCTTATTTAATTTTGGAAGTCAATTGAGTTGAAACTTTTTCCAATGGCTTTGTGTTGACTCCAACCAATCCTAGGCATTGATTCTTAGGTTTCTATAGGGCTTGGTGCTGATTTGAAGCAAACCTAGGTGTTGATTCGTAGGAAGTCAATTTGAGGATTTTGAAAGGACAGTACCATACTTAAAACTTTTCTATTTCAAAATGCTATTGATGAATTGGATGTCAACTGTAGGAAGACATTAAATATTGAAAGGACAGTACCATTCTTTTATATAATAATTGAACAAACTCTTTTAAGCTTGTAGTACTCATAGTCGATTTTTTTTCCCCTGAAAGAAAAGGGGGTGGGGGAAACTTTAAGATCAAAAGCCATTTTTGAAAGTGCTGGAATTATGTCTGATTGATGATGAATTGACACTGTTCCCTTCTCTAATAGCTCTTACATCTTGATAACTTGAAATACAATAGGAGATGATAAAGTGAAATTCACACCTTTATTTTTAAAGCCTTTTTAGATGATAAAGTCAGTGCTAGGGGTGTGCAGAAAATCCACCAACCCGTCAAACCCGACCTGACCCGCCAGGTTGGGTCAGTTTTTAAGGCTTGGTGGGTTGGGTTAGGTCACAAAAAAATTTTTTATAGTGGGTCGGGTTGGGTATGGGTCATAAAATTACAAACCCACCAAACTCGACCCGACCCACCCATATTTAATATATATTTAAAATATATTATATATTTAATAATTTTTAAAAAAAATCAACTGTAAATTTAATATATACTAATAATAATATTATATACTATAAGTGCTTATTGGGGGGGGGGGGCATCCGACCACAATGCATGACATGGCCATCTAGCATAACATTCAGGTGAAAAATACTTATAAAAATAAAATAATAATAAAAACATTCAGGTGAAAAATGTTTGATGAACAATAACTCGCATGTACCAATTCTGGGTAAAGAGAAGCCTACTACTTCACTTAAAAGTAGCAATTAATAAAATTTTCATATTGAACAATTTATTTATTTGTTATGCATTTTACCTAATTAATCAACAATTAATAGTTATTCTGCAGGATATCAGAGTCAAGCACAATTCTCTAGAGTTTAAAAAAAGAGTCTTGGAAGCCAGTAATTTGCAACATGATCAGATGAAAAACCTTGAGAAGCTCGTATATATAGTAGCGTATGTCATAATCAGTCAGCGTGGGGTACAGAACTTTGAAATCTGTACTGTTCACACATTCAAAGATCAAGCTAGGAGTCTTTGAATGCTGATCTCTAACAATATCAAGCAGCTTCACAATATTTGGGCCTCCACAAAGATTCTGTAGGATTTTAATCTCCCTCTTTATCTGCAAGGTACCAAGACACATTACATTAATGTGCATAAAAAAATCACACAATTAACAAGCTGATAACAAACAAATTCACCTATATAACATTTGCAGTGCAACTGTACATCCTAAGCAAGCAGATATGGAAGGGAAGATTTTGAAGTAAAACATCAACTTATGGAAACAGCTACATAACCTGTAGAAAGAACTTCCAAACCCCTAAATTCACCTATACTCTCTATTACTTCTTTATTGACCAAAGTCATTCTGTCTTTTCCTCCATTCTATTCTATCTTAAACTTTTTTTTTTTAGAGATAATCAGAGAACTATTATAAAAAGAAAAAGAAGAATAATACAAGTTGTTCATGATGATGAACAATGAGAAACAGAAGAAACAAACAGCCAAACAAAAGAGAGGGAAATCAAATAGTTAATCTAAGGGAAAACAAAAACTCAGGAAGAGACGAAGACTCAGTAAAACCCCAACAACGAGACCGCTCAAAAAGACATCGCTGGCTTAAAACCTTTAACGCATCCAACGTCTTCTCCAAGTTCTCAAAGGAGCGGCGATTCCGTTCCAACCAAACAATCCACATTAAGCACCCTGGAATCAAATTCCAAATATTCGAGTTGTGCTTCCCAAGTCACTGATGCCAACAAGACAACAATCCCGCCACCGATCCTGGCATAACCCAATGAATACCATAAGCCTAAAGCATAAAAGTCCATAAGGAATGAGTAACAGGACAATGAAGAAGGAGATGGTCAACATACTCCCCATCACAACAACACATACAACACCAATTTGTCAAAGTGCGACCCCTAAGCATGAGATTATCCAACGTGAGAATCCGATCATGAGCAGCTGTCCACAAGAAGAAAGCCACTCGCTTAGGAATCTTAGGTTTCCAAACACCCTTCCAATGAAACCAAATACTCGGAGTACCCTGAGTTGCATGGTAATACAAACAGCTGTCAAACTTACCATTACCTTTGAGTCACCAACAAAGAGTATCCCTCCTATCACCCCGAGGAATACGAGGTTGGATAAACTGTAAAAGAGAAAAAGAAGCAGCAAGCTCCGAATCTTCGAAAGCTCTGTAAAACCTTAAATCCCACACTCTAATAGTGCCTCCTTCCGGAATCCACAAAACCTCAAAGATGCAAGTATCCTTAGCAGCTAAACACACAAAGAGCTCAGGATATATATTTTTTAGGGTATTATCCCCAATCCATCTATCATGCCAGAAGTGGATACAGGTGCCTCCACCCACTACAAAAGACAGATGCTTAGAAAAACTCTCCCACCCTTCCTAAATGCTTCTCCAAAGGCCACATCCATGAGTCCTCCTGCACACTTTCGTACCCCACCCCCCTTGACCCTCACCATATTTTGCGGAGAAGATACTAAATTTAGATTTCTAAATTGTGAGTTGTGACGAGACAGGAATGATTAAACTTTCATATGCTTCAACTAGAAATAACAAAATCAAAGTTAAGAGCCTCAGAAAAACTCAAATATAATTAGTAATTTTGATTTCTAATCTCATGTACTACAAATGTAATTCCTCTTCCATAGTGACCAAAGTGTAGCATAATACAAGCATAACATAGCACAATCACTAAAAGATGAGAAATCATACAACATGGCTTTTTTATGATGCATTAACCATGAATTTGTCAATATAATTCTTCAGAAAAAATGTAGAACACCCTTTTTTTTATAAATAAATATTAAAAAAAACAATATTTTTATCCAGAGCTTTGTAACAGACAGTAGCATTAAACATGAAACATCAGTTTCACCAAGGTGTAAAGAAAAATGCACGAATTAATATATTGACCAATAATCATGCTACTTTATGGTTCAACACTCATAAGTTATCAGATGACAATAATTGGGGTTTGAGTTCAAAACAACATGAAATCGTGACCAACACCGCACCCAAAGGCTTAATATTCTCATCATAAATCATACACTGCAAGTTTCTGGATGCATCCTGTTGTATAAGGACAATGCAGAAGACCACTCACCTTCTTTTTCTTGACAGGTTTAAGGATCTTGATAACGCATTTCTCATTGTTGGTAACATTTATACCCTCAAACACTTCACTGTATTTTCCCCTTCCAATTTTCCGAACAACCTCATAGTCATCTTGTTCGCTGAGTACAAGAAAAGTGAAGTGAAAATTTTAGGAAATGTACATTTGAAAAAGAAATGTAAATCTCATAAACTCAACATTAATCATACAGGAGAAAAGACCCATGGTTTAAGGGAGAACAATTCCGCATTAATTCCATCAATCCTGCTTCAATCTAAGGGTATCTTATATAAAACAGTAGACATGGTGGTGGGCCTGGTGGCTCCGACAACAATCTATAAGAGTAACATCGCAAAAAATGGTTTATTTCTTACTCTCTTCTCTTTTTCACTATTTATGCAGATTCAGGCATACCCAAATATCTATCTATAAATAAATTCTATTCCCAAGGCCAATTTCAACTAATCAGCCGAACAAGAGAACAAGAGCCACTTCCTGATTAAAACTGAGTACCATTCTAACTTCCACAGTTAAAGATTTAACCTATGACAAAAAAGGAAACCTCAAATTTCTGTCCACTTCCATGAGTATACCAGAACAAATAAGTAATCTATGAAATCAGCATTTCAATCACAAAAGCGAAAATTCCCAGCTAGATTCATCACATCTAACCCAACAATCCAAAAAAAAAATGAAAAAAACATAGGAAGTTCCCAATCCACATAACCTTCATCTATATCCTATGACTAAAAGTAACCTATTGGCCATTTAAACCATAATTTCAACATGTCAAAAAAAAAAAAAAAAAAACCAAGGTTCCTTCTCTCTCTTCTACGTATGGAAATTTTGTTACAACTTTAATACCATAAAACCAAACCTTAAAAACATAAAACCAAAAGAGTTACTAGTTCCAAAAAAAAAAAAAAGGCTAATCCTAGACATAGTGGTATAAGACATCTAAAAAAAACCCTAGATCCCATTCAAGGAGAACTAATTTGAAACAAAAAAAGAATGGATAAGATAAGGTATTATCAATTATGATAAAAATAGAAATATTACCCCCATTGAACGCTGAGAGACTCGTAGTCCCAGTAATCTCTAGGGCGATGAACATTGATGTCTGCGTAGACTCGAGCCCTGGACATGGCTATGGCTTTTGGTTTTGGCCCCCCACAGTTTCAAAGAGAGCACCCACCACCACCTTTTTATAAATATATGGTATGTGTTTGTTTTTTCACACTATTCAGTAGAATATTTTGGTGTTGACGATAACCGAAAGACCACAACCAAAAACCCCCAGTTGGGTTGGCCCCCGGCCCAACCTAAAGAAGGAACAAACACAAACCCCAAACTGCCTGTCTGTCCCACTTCTATTGGTGTTTACTGTTTACTGCTTACTAAATTATTCTAGCAAGTGATTTTTATTAATTAAAAATAGTATTAAGACAACCAAATATTGCGGCAATGAAAATGGATTCCTTCATTTATCCAACGTTAGATATATATATATCTTTTTATTATCTCTTCTCAAAAAAAAAAAAATATATATATATATATATATACAATTTTCTATTTTTAGAATTGCCTCTTGAAATTCTTGAGTGGTGCAAACTACTATACATAATTAGGCCAACAATAAATAAATAGTAACACCTTTGTTAGCGAGGTAAATTTTTATTTTTCACAACTAAAACCTTTTTTAGTAAGTTTAGTGACGTAACTTGTTTCACAACTTTGTTCATATTATGACTGGAAAAAAGTAAAAGTGATTGTCAACTATACATAGTTTGTCATATCAAAATATTGTGATATCCAAATAACCTAACAACCCGATGAATTTGCTTGACCCAAACTCACTCACAGGATTTAGATGGTTTTGACGGCAAGAAGTGGGTCTAATTATTCAAAACCTGGTTAATAGAGATGTCTATTACATTACGTCATTACCTATAATATGTGGAAATATCGACGTAATTACACCTCTAACCCTATTATTGATCCAATGTGGAGACAAAAGGTATATTTTTTATACCGATTGGAATTAATGCAAGTACACCAAGAACCCTTTAGTTATTGTATCTGATTTGAAGCCTTGGCTGCGTGATACCACATTACATGTATATATGCTTATCGTGCAATTTATCATGATAATATTACCATAAAACATCCTCCTCTAATAGATTGAAAGTAATAATGTTTTTGGAAGTTGGGAGGAAGATATTGATAGAGGGAATAATAGGGAAGTATAAGAGAGTAGAAGGGAGGGGAGGGGAATAATTCTATGTTCCCCTTATTGGAATGTTTTACCTATTGGAATGTTTTAAAAATTAAGGGGAGGGGAACAAGTATATTTCCCCATTATTTGGATATTTTAAAAATTAAGAATAGAATAAGGGAAAAAAATGATTATATAAATTCACAATTATTACAATCTTTAGCTAATTTAAAAAGAAAAAGAGAAAAGAGAAAAAAGAAAAAAGAAAAAGAGAAGAAAGAAATTGACAGTTTCATTTTTTTTTAATAAAGGTTGGTGAAGATCAACAATTTTTTTTTTTGGTTGCTAAAGGTGAAGATCACCCATCATCAATGCGGTTAATAGATAATCAGGTGGTTCGAATCAGCTCAAAATTCAAGGTGGTCACAATTTGTTGGTTGATGGTCACATTCTATCTTAAATACAAGTCATATGCTTGGAAGTTGGAACAATAATAGAATTGATTGCTGCTTTGTAGGGTTAGTCATTCTGTTTACAACGAAATAAATATGGTATGCTAGTTTTGGTACTGTAAAATGACCATAAAGGAGACATTACAATACTTCAAGTCTTCAGGTCGAGCTGAGTTTGTATTCTAAAGAGAAACACAATTATACAACACAAGCCAGTAGAACTAATGCACTTCCTGGCAAACTTCTTAACTAAATTACAAAGAATTAACAAGGGGATAAACAGACGTGAGGAATTTATATATATATATTTCAGAGTACATCTTCTGGTTCAGCTAGAATAGCTGAGGATCATTCTAAGCCAGTGATGCACTTGGAAGCTAAAATGCTCGCACCATGATTCCCTTATTCAGCGGTGGCATCAGAGCGAACTCTCTCATACAAGCGATATATCAGAGAAGACCTAGACATCTGGGGTTCCCTTTCCAGGACTGCAATCACATCTTTAATGGAGATGCTACGAGCAACCCTAGTTTGAGCCAGAGTAATTTGATTCCTTCCAGGTTTTCTAACAGTCCCAGCTGAAAGAAAAAGAATTTTGGGGAGGGGGGTGGGGATGCAAATTCAATGAAACACACTACAGAGAGAAGGTATATAGGACATTTATTCAACAAATAATCAACTAAACTAACAATAAAATAAAATAAGTAAAATCTTGCTTGCCAGATCTGTTGGACGAGGCTGGTGGTAATAAAATCTAATATTAACTTTAGCATATTGCCAGCTACGTAACTTTCAAAATTGAAACCAAATTAAAGCACGCTTACCAGAAGCAGCAACAGGAGCTGCATTGCCCCTTTTCTCTGTTTCTTGGTTGTCCTTTCTTCCAGATGTTGATAAAGGCTTGCGACTCACATCTTTACTTGGTTGAGAACCTGATGTATCCACCCCTCCTTCACGTTTCTGCCGGGCTTGCTCAGCCATTAGTTGCCATTTTGAAAGCATGTCATCTCCTCCAACAGCAGCACGGGCTGCAACGTTTGCCGCTGTTGTCCTCATTTTGTCATCTTCCTCTTTGTTTGCCTGTACCGAAGCAGATAGCAAAGTCAAGAATTTTGATATTTGGTTGACTGGTGAAGATATAAATGAATTATCCTGTATACCTTAAGTGATTTACCACGACCATCATCTTTCTCCTTGTCACCATCAACTCCATTATTACCCTCAGGCTGCATTTGGAGAGATATATCATACAATATCAAATATATAGAACTTTAATCAGACCCAAAGTAAACATTTTGTGTGTGTGTGTATTTTACAACATTCAAAAGAAGTATATTGCAATATGCTCATTTAAAGAAGGGACACTTTAAGAATTCAGTTTGTCGTCTCATAAAGTGTAGGGGCACTCACATCATTAAGTCTCCGCAGCTTCTCTGCTTCAGCCTGTTTTTTTTCCCATTCCTCCCTAGCTTTCCTATTCATTGTCATGATTTGTTGTTGAACATCTGAGGTGACAACAGTTCGGTGTCTTGGTTTCTCAATATCAACCCGCTACAATGATCCGCTAAAATTCAGAACCATTTAATCACCGATAATTCAAGTGAGAATAAAAAAAGAGGAAAAAACCTGACCTGTTTTGACAGTCTGATTAGATTACTTATTAGTCCACGCATTCTTTCCTCCACGCACTGAAGGTTTAGTTGCATTGCATAAGAAAACATGTAACTTGTAAGCTTTGATAAAGAAAAAGGACCAAATAGCTAGCATCTCACCAGTGACAAGCATCGCTCCACATCGGTGCTTATACACTTCAAACCACTTTTGGCCACTGCCAGACAGACAAACACAAACATGCACCATATATCAAGCTCTATTATTTTTGTTGACATGCACAAAGTGAATGGAAGTACAATTAGAACACTTTTATAAAGAGGTATCAACTAATGTATTAACTGATCTCAGCCAGCTTTTTTTGGAGAGGAGCTTTCTGCAAAATCAGCCTTTCTTCTTCTTCTTGCACAACTCTTCGAGATGCTTCTGAAGCTCGACTGTCCTCCTTGGGCCCAGAAAATAGCTGTTCTTCCTCTTCCTATTTAAGAGCAGAATGACAGAGAGTTTTGAGCTTGTCTACTTTACGTGTGAATTGTTTAACTTAATTAGCTTATACTTTGCAATAGGCAGAACTAAAAATGGGAGAATAACATACCCTAAGATTAACTCCACTGACAGCAGTGACATCATTTAGTTGTTCAATGCTTTGATCTGAAAAGGCCCCAGATACTTTTTGCTTTTTACTGTAGGATATCAGATAAATTTTACGTAAAGAAAGAGTTTGACACAATGTTAATGTGGAAAATGAACAAAATCACATTGAAACCATTGATAATCATCCTCAAGTTGTAGTACAACAGAAAAAGCTATACACCTTGGCAGAGGTGGTGATGAACCATGTGCTTCGAGTGGTTTCTTCTGGCCAATAGAAGGCTTTTTGGGAGGTGTCCTGGCATTAATACCAGCAGAAGAGGTTGTAGATGGGATTTGATTGCCTAACTGCTATATTGCAGAGGCAAGAAGCAAGTTAGCCATCAGCAACTATGAACAAATGATTACATGACACATACATTTACTTTGCATAATTATATTTTTGCAGCACAAAGTAAACCAGAGAGAAAGCAAGTCCATTTTAAAATTATTCATCCACACAAGGTTTTTACAGTAGAAGTTAAAAGGAAAAATGTAGCATTTAATTAGAGGTATATAAAGCATAAACTTTAACATAATATTGCATGACCAGCAATAGCTATAAAATGTAAACATTCCTATCAATACATGTACGCATAAATACGTACATACAAAAGGAAGAAAATAATGTACCTCCAGTCTTAACACTACAATTATGAAGAAGCATATGATAGAGAAGTGACAAGATGTAACATGTCAGAATAATTTGAGTTTTCATGAGTCTTGAGTCCAACTTCAATGACATTTTCTTGGCAAAATAATCTGACACAACTCAAAGAGTTTCAAGTATATCATATCACGTTCAATCAATACTGCCTTAGGGTGTTATGGAAAAATATTAGACAACAAATGAATTTGATGGCCAGTAAACAGATTTTAAGTGTCCTTTATGAGCACTGTCATTTTTTATAGGTCATTACACAGGAATCCAATGGTCTTGATCCCACGACATCACCCCTTCATTGTTCTTACATGGAGAGGAGATACCATTTGAGCTAGAGCTCATTGGCCTTCTACAAGCTCCATATTTGAAAATGCAAAGTGATCATTGATTTGCTTTGCAACTTTTAACTCTATCTTTGCTCCAAAATCTCCTCCACACACATAGCAGCTGGTCCCTACTTTCTTAAATATCACTTAAAAAACATAATTTTTCCCAATATGATTAATTAAAAGCACAAAATCCCCCACCCCCACCCCCCCAAAAAAATAAACCCAGAGATTTTCACTTATAGTATACTTGATCAGGGAGATTTTCTTAATTAATATCAGGGAGATATTAATTAAGATTACTTCTTGAATTGAAGTCCACTCTTCATTTAAAATTGAAATACAATAGTAAAAACATGGGAAATCTATTGATCAAAACCTCAAAAATTATATGCAATAGAGAAATATTGATGATGAAGATGAGATTACCGGGACAGTAGATTCCAATTGTGCTGTTATGGAACGAGAAACTGAATTTGAAGGCATCATGCTCGTAGAAGTTGAAAGACCCATCCTAGTAGACTGCTTCTCTGAAGATTCTTCCTTTATAGTTCCAGGAGTTGTATTTCCCTGTTCTACCTGTGCAGCAGAACCAGAAGACAATCCATGTGGATGGGGAAAATTGAGTTTGTGCTGCTGCTGAGTAGGCTGATCAATCACTTCCTGTTTGACACCAACCACTAATGATGAAGGGGTAGAAATTTGTTCTTTATTTGTTGCTGATTGCCAAGGAACTGGATTCTGTTGTGATGTTGAGTTGTTTGCCAAGTGAGAAAGAGATCCACCCTGAACTCTCTTTGGATCATTGACAGAATTCGGTCTCTCAAACTTAGGCATACTCATGGCTTGTGTTGTCCCACCTAATTGAGTTGAGCTGATGTTCTGATGTTGTGAAATTTGCCTCATTTGTGCATCATGAGGTTGTGGTTTGACAGAAGATGTGGAAGTATTGACATTTGACCCAGAATATGGGTGATAATTACCACCACTACCTCCATAAATGGGTGGGAAGTGCAAATGTTGTTGCTGCTTGTTATGTCCTTGTGCAGGAATTGAGGATCGCTCCCTTTCTTGATTGACAGTGTTCACATTGGAAGAAGTCACTTGGCTTACGGGCACTCCATGAGAATCTGACGGGCGATTCACCTCTCGAGATTTCTGAGCATTGTTTTCTATGGCTGGATAGCTTGAATCAACAACTGAAGAGGGAATATGCGAAGAGTCTGCAGAAGAGATCGTGCCCTTCTGATGAAGTTGTGCAAACGAATGGGGATCGCTGAATTGTGTGGAACTGGCATTAACAGATGGCATTCGCTGAGGGTGTTGCCGTGCCGAAACTTGAGATTGTAACTGCAATTGGTTGGCACTTGGCTGCAGGCATAAAACAGGTTGGTTTTATCTTGATTACAAACCACTACATAACTGACTAACACTTCGATAGGGAGTTCATAAATAAATGGAATAAAATAGAATGAGTATATTATAAAGGAATTAAATGAATTAGAATGTATTTAAGTAATGGAAATAAAAGAAAAAGAATGGAATGGAATTAAGTAATCTTGTGGGAGTAACATTAGAAGGAAAGGAATGAAATTATTTTATAACAACTTTACTATACCCTTATTTTTAAATAAATGACTAAATGTATAGGGTATTTTGGGAGTTTTAGTAAAATATTATTAAACTTAATTACATTCCTTCCCAATTTTAGGAAGAATGAAATTTTGAGGTTTTGAGGGAATAGGAAGGAATAAGTGTTCCATTCTACCTATTTTCTTCCCTCCACTTAAACTACCAGCCAAAGGAATGTCTTTTCATTCCCTTCACTAAAACTCCCAAACAAGGAAGTGGAATGAATATTCTAAAATAATTCTTTTCATTCCATTCCTTTCCCTCCTCCCAAACGAAGTGTAAAAGACCAAGATCACCAAGGTGAAAGGGATGGAATGAGTAAATCATAAAGGAATGTAATGGAGTGTATTTAAGTAATGGAAACGAAATGAGTGGAATAGAATTAAGTAATCTTATTTGGATATTTTAAAACAAAAGGCTAAGTATATAAGGGTATTTTGGGAGTTTTAATGAAAATTTCATTAAACTTAATTCCATTCACTCCGATTCCTCCCAATGTTGGGGAAATAAAAATTTGAGGTTTTAAGAGAATAGATATGAATGAGCGTAAAAGTATTCTTTACTTGCCTGTGATTGTATTTTCTGAATTGCCATTTTGAGCATTTGGTCTCCCACAATACCTCTCATGAGCCTAACAAACCCTTCTTTGGGGATCTCATTTTTCTAGAAAAGCATTGATAGTTAAGAAATTAGTTTCATCAGGAAAATTAATGATACACTCAGTTCATTCACACAAACAGACACACGCACCTTCAGTTTAGCAAATATTGTTTGAAGTTGCATGGCTCTGTCTTTATCAAGCTGGGCTTGCAAGACAGGCAACAACAAGCCAAATGGTACTTGCCCTGCTCTATTATTATGATTTATTGGGTTGCTTGCCCGCTCTGTGATTGTTGCCTGTTGATTACTTATCTTCTGTAATTTTGAATATTGAGATTCACCTTCAATGCTAGAGCTTCTATCTGGCTCATGTACTAGGATAGGAGTTTTTTCAGAAATCTGCATGCCAGTTGTTTGAGGATTCTGGACGGGAATTTTTTGAGGATTCTGGATGTGAATTTGTTGAGGATTCTGGATGGAAATTTGTTGTGCCGGACCCTGTTGACAATCATCTTGGGTTCTTTTCTGTGACATTTGGAGGCAATTGAGTTCCTTCGAGGCATCACTCTGTTGCTGCTGATTTTCAATAACAGATCCATGTTGCTTTAGCTCCATTCCAGATATAGTCTGTTCTTGCTTCTGTGCATTTCTTTGGTCTTGTTGATTTTGACATTCAGTACCTTGATCTTGGCTAGCAGTTTGCCACAGTGGTAATGACTGACTGGGAGCATGATTGTTTCCTTGAGATAAAACTGTCACATTTTGCAATGCACACATAAAATAATTAAAAATTTGTTACGCAGGACACATCCAATGGTTAAATATAAGAGAACACCCAAGACATTTAATTGAAATGCTTGGAATCAATATCTTCCACGACAAAATTTTCCTGCAGGAACATGCTTTCTATTAACAAGACTGTAGAAATAAGATAATAAAATTTAAATTTCAAAAGCACTATCATAGAAAAAAAAATCATGATTGCATGAAATACAGGGTTGAGATGTCTGGATGTAAACCCATGTAGGCAGAGCTTTGAAATCTTCACAAGTTTTGAAATCCTCCAAAACATGAAATCTTCACAAGTTTTGAAACCATACATTGTGATATTAAAGAGGACCAAAAAGAAACAAAGGATAGAGGTAATTAGAATACAGGAATGAAAATACACCTATGAATTATTGCAAAAATTTTATTCAACATTATTAATTTACAATGAATATCAGTCAGGGGCTAGCTAACCCAGAACAATCTATCACCTAGTTATTTCAAAAACTATAAAAATCTTCTTTGTTCAATTAAGTACATAATAATATTTCATTAAGCAAGTGATCCCTATCTTCCAAATGATCATTTTTATACAGTTCCAAAAGTTCACTGTAACTGTAATTATTTCCAAAACTTGGGGAAAAAATGCAATAACAGTGATTTAACACCATATCTGACTCCCTAGTCTATATATACTATAAAGTGTAAGTCTACTACCACAATAATTTCCACAACTTTTGCCACAACTTGCCCACATGGCGAGTTGTAAGTGGTGTAAATAAAATGGAGGGTCCATGATTCCACCACTCACAAGTCGCCACATGGTAAAGTTGTGCAAAGTTATGAAACTAGTTGTGGTACTAGACTTACTCTACTATAAAACCGAAGCCTCTAACTTATTTTTGACTTTCTGAGAGCTTGCCACGTAGGATTTGAAGCTCTCACAATTTTTCACATAAACAATATTTTAATAATTAAAAAACCTCCCTTTGTCCACTAAAAAAAACCCGATAAAATTCAGAACAGTCGAACTCTGAAAAAAAAAAAAAAATAACCCCGACTTTTCACCTCTCTCTCTCTCTCTCTCTCTCTCTCAAAACCAAATTGTAAACACCACCCCCAAATCTTCAACTCTCACCATATGGTTTTCCAAACCCTATGTAATTTAACCTCTCAATCACTTTCACTATCACAAGCTGTGAAGCCATGCAAGCATCTAGATTTACAAATTCTACCCGGTTCCCTTGCGGGTCTGCAACAATAGATGTGCGAGCTCGGAGCTTGAAGTGAACCCCAGATGCAATCTATTCCGTATTAGCATATCCATCATATTGACATCAGCAGCTGGTCCTATGATGTCATAACTTCCAAGTCCAATCAAATATTTGGAATCTGAGACTACCACTCTACCATTCCATAGCAGGAGTACCAAAGCAATCCATAACCAAATAGCTGCACATGGCCTCCGAACACTCAGATTAAACATAAACCCCATTGCACTCAACCACGTAAATAAATCAAAGCTCAATGTAACTTCTCTTTCTTTAAACCAAATAGCACCGTTCGAAATCTCAACCAAAGTAGCAGTAACTTGCACCAAGTTGTCCACCTAAGTGTTCAATTTCTAATTGGTTTCTTTTTTATGCTTCGTTCAAACCCTTACCTTCCTCACCAGGTGCGTTTTTATTTCTGAATTACAATAATTTTATTAATTTTTTTTTTTATCATCAACGTTTGTTATACCGCTTTTTGTCTCTCTATAATTTTCACCCTCTCTTTCTCATGTTTTTTTAGTTCAACAAAACGTTTGAATGAAGTCAGAATCAACTGAAGATGTGGTTGGTAAATTTTTGGTTTCCGTTTCTCAATATTGTGAAAATTTTACCTTTGATAGAAGTTATTAATTAGTTTATTAGAAGTGGAATTTTGTTACTATTCCTACCTGAAGGTGAGTCATGAGTGTTTGACGATACGTCTCAGTGAATTTCAGTACATACAGATGATCGCAAATTTACCTTTGATGTGCTTGAATTGTTATAGGAGTGGAAAACAAAAAAAAAAAAAAAAAAAATCTATAGATTGATGGTGTTATTGATTTAGTATTGGTAGACACATATTAATATGTTAGTGTAATTAATTAAAAATTTTGGATAGACACTTGAATTGAAACTTAGCTGAAACAGAAGTTATAGATCCAGTATGTATTCTGTGAAAGCCTATTTGTGTTTAATCTGTGTGACATATTGGTTAGTAGGTAGTCTTGCTGAGTGAACTAGCTTCATGATGTGTCCAGATATATGTATGTATGTAGATATGCACATATTTTCTTACTAATTTGATTGTGTTTCGGTATTAATCTCAGAGGACTTTCTGCACTTATGTTCATCGTGTAAGGTTAGCAGCATGAGCATCTGTGGCCACGTTGTATGTTTGCCCATTTAGATGGGAGATAAGAGTATTGGGAAGGGACAGGCACCCTATTATTTCTTTTGTCCTGGAGATTTAAATGAATCAGAAATTTGATAGGAAGAACGCTTAAAATAACCCTTGATTGTATTTTTCAACCTCCTCCTCCCCCTCCCTTTTTATAATTTTTTTTGAACTAAAGGAGCTCTCCTTTCATTTATTTGTATGGATAGATAATGAACAAAGAAAATCAGAAAAGATTGAGAAACAATAGACTGCCGGTCTTCTCCAACATGCTTGATGATAAAACAGTAAAGCAACAGAGAGGGGAAAAGAGAGGGGAGGGGAGACTGGTACATGGAAGTTGAAGCCTAATGGGGAGTTTGACATTAGGTCGTATTATAACAAATTGCGGGACTCTCCCTCAATTGTCTTTCCTTGGAAAGGAATATGGAAAGTTAAGGCTCCTAGGCGAGTTTCTTTTTTGTTTGGTGTGTAGCTTGGAATAAGATCCTAACGGGTGATAATTTGAGACGATTGAGGGGATTGGATTTTGTAGACTGGTGCATTATGTGCCGGCATTGTGGAGAGACGGTAGACCACTTACTTCTTCATTGTGAGATGGCTTATCGTTTGTGGAGCTTTGTCTTCATAACTTTTGGTTTGTCTTGGGTTATGCCTAGATCGATCCCAAATTTGCTTTTTGGTTGGTGGAATTGGTTGGGGAAGCATTCGTCTCAGATTTGGAACTTAGTTCCGTTATGCATCCTATGGTGTATTTGGAAGGAACGGAATCGCAGGACTTTTGAGGATTTGGATAGTTCAAGTGTTCAGATGATTGCCTCTTTTAGTGGATCTCTTTTGATTGGTCTCGAGCATGGGGACTCACAACTAGTGATTCTCTCCCTTCTTTTCTTAGCTCTCTCTCTCTTTTGTAATTATTTTGTTGTTTGGTTTTATTTTTTGTTTTTTTTTTTTTTCAGTTTTTCTTCTTGTATTTTCTGGGTTTGCTCTATGTTTTTTTCATGCATAGAGTAGCCATTCGTATATATAACATTCTTACTTATCAAAAAAAACTATAGGAACCGAAGGTTGGATGACCTGGAGTTTGTGCTTGATGATTTTAAGGAGATTTATGTTATTGATTCCAAAACAAAATCAATTCCCAGAGCTAAAGTTTTGGCGAGGATATTCGTTTGTGAATATTAGTTTTAAAATTGCAATGATTATTCTTCTTATGCTTCTTGTGGATGTGGAATGGCTATCTACTTCTTTACCTGGAGTTTTGATTTTTTTTTTTTTCCTTTCTTTTTGTTTTGGCCACCTTCTGCTTTTGATGAATCACTTTGCTTAAGCAGTTTAGATGTAGGACCATGTTTCCAAAAAGAAAAATGGTGATGCTTTAGGTTATTGGTGAAAATTTTTAGGTTCTCCCCCCCCCTTCCCCCTTGCCCTCTCCAAAAAAGGATCCCTGAAAAGGAAGTGAAGACNTGGTGAAACTCATTAGAAATTGTGGAAGCGTAAGTCCGTAACAATCATAGGTAGTTATAAAGTCATGATTATGTAATGGAAAAAATAATCTGCTTACCACTAAACGGCATTGACAAACTGGCCCATAATATCATTCTCTTTGGATAGGGTTTGGCTTCATGTCAAATTAAATTATTGCTGCATGTTTTGCATTCTACCTAAAGAACTTGTTGGTATCTTAACATGACATCCTCGCCAATGTCATCACGATATGGTGAAAAAGATTTTACATTTTGTTGTATCTATTAAAGCCACCGAAACAGCCAAACAGGGGACACTATTGTAAAAAAAAAAAAAAAAAACATATCAGAATATATATTTCCAAATCTACACAATAAGCTCATTTTAAATGTTATTGAACTTGCTTTTCAAAGAAAAAAAAAATGTTATTGAATTTGCTCGGACAGTTTAGGCTAAAATCAATGACTTTAATCATGCGTAAAATTAAAAATATAAAAAAAATCAATCAAAATTATTGAAGCAAGAGAGATACCAAAAACCTATGATCATGATAACGACGGCCACAAGATGACGATAATGATAATGTAATAATATCAAATTTTGACTTGTCCACTATATAGAATACAAGAAAGGCCTTGCTCAAATCAAATTGGTTGATGTTTACCGCAACCCTTTTAGGAAACAACTTGTAGTCCTAATCATAATAAGCTACTCCATGATGTTAAAATTTAAATAATAAAAGTAAAACAATAATTTCTCGAGTGTGCTCATGGTTATCCTGATTCCTTACTTGGAAGGTGACTTTCTCCTTATTATCCTGATTCTATACTAATAATAATAATCAAATCATGGTTTTAGGATATTTGTTAATAACCTTAGCGAGTGTGGTATAGCTATAGGAAGCTCTTAAAATTGAAAAGACCCACCATTTCAAACCAAGTGTTAAGAGGTCGTGTGTTCAAGTACTTGTATTGAATCATACTTCATAATATGCAAAAATCATAGCAATGAGGATGAGTTGTGGCACGCCTTGCTATGCACTAATGGTGCCAATTAGGCTTACCAAAAAGTCCAAATAACAATGTACTATGTGACGTAGGGCAATGATTACACATGCGAACCTCCTTTAAAAAAAATATATTAATTTGTTAATAAATTATTTTATGAAAGTTTCGATACAATTTTTTATAGGAAATATAAGAAACTGTAAAAAATTTTAGTTTTTTTTTTCTTTTCCCATAATTTTTTTAAAAAGTATATTATAAACAAATTCCCTTAGAGCATTTATTAAAAAAAATTCATAATTCAAATTTATTATAATAACAACGTATTAGTGCTTGATTAAAACCCTCATTAGATAACCGCTGACAAATATTGACCATAGAATTGGGAACCACCAAAGATTAGGTGAACCACCTTGAGGATTAGTCATTCGTGTCATTATTAACACATTCATATAACTAAGATCACTGGATGGTCTATGCCTCTATGGTCATGGTAATTCAACATTCATTAATTACATCTCCAAAAGTTTCATAGATAACATCTCTGAAAGTGTCATAGACTATTATAAATAGAGTAATGTTACAGATACAAATTATTTTAAAATATTTTTAGAAATTGTTGATCGGGTTTTTTTTAGCATTTTTAAAATACTTATTAGTAAGAAAAAATATGATGTTAGTTATGGGCCCATATTAGAACTAGTAAGAATTTATCATATCAATAGTGTGGGGCCCGTGGACCTGATAGCCTCGGCCCATCGAGTGGCAGGCCCAAGGCCCATGCCGAGGAACACTGGCTATTCAAGGCTAAATTGGGAAAAGCCTTTTTTCTCAATCCACGCCGAGGACCTCCTCATCCTCGGCCTGACAAGGGTGATTTTCGGGAAAGACCAGGCCTAAAGCAAGCTATCACCCTCGCATTTAATGCATTCACCTAACCCCCCTGGCCGCATTAATGGTGATATAACCCCTTGGCAGGGCAACGTTGATCAGAGTGAACCACTCGAGTACTGATAAGGCCTCTGACGGGACAGGGGGCCAGAAGAGAGGCAAGTGAATGATCAACAGATGGAATAAGGAGATAGGAAGATGAAGACTATATAAGGAAAGCAAGTAAAGTAAAAGAGAGAGGAGGAAAAAAGAAAGAAAAGGCTTCCTCGGCCATGGGCCGAGGAGCATCCTCCCAGTTGTATAGAAACTCTAAGTATCTTTTTATAAATGAAAGTTCATGCTTGATGAACGACGGCCAGCGCCTAAACCTTTAACCCACTCTCTATAAATTTATTGTTTGGGCTGGATTGGGCTGAAAACTCATTCACTCAGGGTCAATCCAAACTGAGTCCCTACAATTGGCGCGTCTGTGGAAGGATTAGGGTGCTGGCCGGCGCACCAGGCGGTTGTTCTGGTGTCGTTTTACAGTAGGTTGGCAAAAAAAGAAAAAAATATAGAAGATTTGACAGTAAAAAAAAAAAAAAAAAAAGAGAAAGAAGAATCTTGATATTATTATTTCATAAATAGAAACAGTACAGATTACAATCAAAGGCTCAGGCAGGTGTGCTTCACACACAAATTTACAAGCTAATCCTACCAGCTATTTCTACAATCAGAGGCCCAGGTGGAGCCGCCCTAAGAAAAAACTAACAGGTGGGAAGTGTCAAGCCGTCCCTTTATTGGTATAAAGAGAATGGGAGAGCTTGACAAAAGGCAGAGAAGGGGGAGGGCCATCATGTTTCCAAGCTACCGACAACTCCCTTCTCGGCCAGGCGGAGCTGGAACAAAGAGAGGAGCAGATGCAGGGGTTTCGGGATACCTTCCCCCATGATGTTCCCTTGATTCTCTCCAATCCTCATGAGTGTTGGCCGTTGGAGACGGCAACACTCGAGCACCGCCCGTGAGGTGAATTCGCACGTCTTCTTCGTCGGGGGTACGCTCCGAGGAGAGACATTAGGTACTCTAACAACATCCCTTTGGGCCACCTTGTAGGGCGCCATCGGAGTTACGCCTAGATTCTGCCGCACCGAAAGCCCAGTGGGGGCTGCGGCCATACCGACTTTTGCTAGTTCCAGTCACAATTCCGACGGGGTTGTTAAAAGGGCTTGGGAAGCTGGAAGAATGTGTTTTTTCTGTTTGTGTTGAGAGGTCCATGGATTGTGGGGGAACCATCTCCTCACTTTATATAGGGGATGGGGGTTGGTGAGAATTAATTCATGCAGAATTCGAAAAGAGAATTATCAGCTGGGCTAATAATGAAGCTGCCAATTTCCAAGGAGGCCGTAGACCGTTGGACTCGTGTTAATTCACGAGGACATTAATGAAGGCGCGTTTCGTGCACCGAAGCGTCCAGCGCGGAACACGAATAGACAAAGGGCGCTTCATAAATGAAAAAGATGGGGCCTCGAGCTGGAGGCGAGATCAATGCCACGTGTAAAGATCATAATCTGACCCAAAGAGGAATCATCTCCAGTAAAGCGGTCTGAGGACAAACCTCTGCTTACAGAAAAATAGAAGTGGTAGACAGAGCCAAGGTATTGCATGGTCCTCGGACCCAAGCCTATGGTAAAACTATACACACCATTATACCTGGGTACTAGACAGAACCAAGATCTTGCATGGTCCTCGGACCCAAACCTATGGAGAAACTAGATACTTACAGAAAAATAGAAGTGGTAGATAGAGTCAAGGTATTGCATGGTCCTCGGACCCAAGCCTATGGTAAAACTATACATACCATTATACCTGGGTACTAGACAGAACCAAGGTCTTACATGGTCCTCGGACCCAAACCTATGGGGAAACTAGATACTTACAGAAAAATAGAAGTGATAGACAGAGCCAAGGTATTGCATGGTCTTCGGACCCAAGCCTATGGTAAAACTATACACACCATTATACCTGGGTACTAGACAGAACCAAGGTCTTGTATGGTCCTCGGACCCAAACCTATAGGGAAACTAGATACTTACAGAAAAATAGAAGTGGTAGACAGAGCCAAGGTATTGCATGGTCCTCGGACCCAAGCCTATGATAAAACTATACACACCATTATACCTGGGTACTAGACAGAACCAAGATTTTGTATGCTCTTCGGACCCAAACTTATGGGAAAACTAGATACTTGCAGAAAAATAGAAGTGGTAGACAGAGCCAAGGTATTGCATGGTCCTCGGACCTAAGCCTATGGTAAAACTATACACACCATTATACCTGGGTACTAGACAGAACCAAGATCTTGCATGGTCCTCGGACCCAAACCTATGGGGAAACTAGATACTTACAGAAAAATAGAAGTGGTAGACAGAGCCAAGGTATTGCATGGTCCTCGGACCCAAACCTATGGTAAAACTATACATACCATTATACTTGGGTACTAGACAGAACCAAGGTCTTGCATGGTCCTCGGACCCAAACCTATGGGGAAACTAGATACTTGCAGAAAAATAGAAGTGGTAGACAGAGCCAAGGTATTGCATGGTCTTCGGACCCAAGCCTATGGTAAAACTATACACACCATTATACCTGGGTATTAGACAGAACCAAGGTCTTGCATGGTCCTCGGACCCAAACCTATGGGGAAACTAGATACTTACAGAAAAATAGAAGTGGTAGACAGAGCCAAGGTATTGTATGGTCTTCGGACCCAAGCCTATGGTAAAACTATACATACCATTATACTTGGGTACTAGACAGAACCAAGATCTTGCATGGTCCTCGGACCCAAACTTATGGGGAAACTAGATACTTGCAGAAAAATAGAAGTGATAGACAGAGCCAAGGTATTGCATGGTCTTCGGACCCAAGCCTATGGTAAAACTATACACACCATTATACCTGGGTACTAGACAGAACCAATGTCTTGTATGGTCCTCGGACCCAAACCTATGGGGAAACTAGATACTTACAGAAAAATAGAAGTGGTAGACAGAGCCAAGGTATTGCATGGTCCTCGGACCCAAGCCTATGATAAAACTATACACACCATTATACCTGGGTACTAGACAGAACCAAGGTTTTGCATTGTCTTCGGACCCAAACTTATGGGGAAACTAGATACTTGCAGAAAAATAGAAGTGGTAGACAGAGCCAAGGTATTGCATAGTCCTCGGACCCAAGCCTATGGTAAAACTATACACACCATTATACTTGGGTACTAGACAGAACCAAGGTCTTGCTTGGTCTTCGGACCCAAACTTATGGGGAAACTAGATACTTGCAGAAAAATAGAAGTGGTAGACAGAGCCAAGGTATTGCATGGTTCTCGGACCCAAGCCTATGGTAAAACTATACACACTATTATACCTGGGTACTAGACAGGACCAAGGTCTTGCATGGTCCTCAGACACAAATCTATGGGGAAAGTAGATACTTACAGAAAAATAGAAGTGGTAGACAGAGCCAAGTTATTGCATGGTCCTCGGACCCAAGCCTATGGTAAAACTATACACACCATTATACCTGGGTACTAGACAGAACCAAGGTCTTGCATGGTCCTCAGACCCAAACCTGTAGGGAAACTAGATACTTACAGAAAAATAGAAGTGGTAGACAGAGCCAAGGTATTGCATGGTCCTCGGACCCAAGCCTATGGTAAAACTATACACGCCATTATACCTGGGTACTAGACAGAACCAAGGTATTGCATGGTCCTCAGACCCAAACCTATGGAAAAATAGATACTTATGGAAAAATAGAGGTACTAGACATAACCAGGGTATCGTGTGGTCCTCGGACTCGAACCCATGGAGAAAAATAACTATCTGGAGAAAAACCAAAGTGTTACCTAGAGTTAAGCTATAATACGGTCTTTAGATTTATATTTGAAGGATAACAGATGGTTTCATGAGGCTAACTCCAGAATAGAATACGAATATTGAGCAGAATACAATAGTAAAGCTAATAAAAGAAAAATATCATTAGTTGGAAGCAAAGTATTAAATATTCAGATCAAGTGGAAAGTATGCAACTCCCTTACAACGCCACTGAGGCAAGAAACAAAATGAGATAAATAAATAAAAAATAATAAAAGAGAAAATAAACAAATTTATCCTATGTCGTATACTAGTCTCCTCAACTCAGTAGGCACATTAAGCCAAGAAGTAAATCAAAAGGCTTTGGCCAAGGCCTAAGGGCTTGGTTTCGAAAGATCCGCTGGAGGACTTACCACGTCTTGTGGTATTTCCTGACCCTCGGTTACAACTTCCCCCAACGCTCTCTAGGGCCCAACCTCCTCGAATGGTTGACCAGTTAACGGTGCATCCTCGGCGGTCTTATCGTGACTCTCAACCGCTGGTAATGAGGATCCCTCCTCGGGAGCAGGTGCTGCAACCTCACGAATGGCAATAGGGTAATATACCCTGTCCTCCCTTCTAAGATCAGATGAGGCATCAACCCCTGCTTGGTTGAGGGCTTCATGCCAGGTTTGAGAACAGTAATGCCTGCACACTACAGGAACTTGAGCCCGAAGGGTGGCTTCAGTCTTAGCCACCCCATCTGCGAAAGCATCCTCCTCTGCCTTTTCCACAGAGCGCTCAGCGTCTATTTTTGCAAATACCGCATCGTCTTTGGCTCTCACAGCTTCGTCCCTGGCATACTCGGCAACACCTTTTTCATGGATTACCTTGGTCAACTTCTCCTTTATATAGGTAATGTTCTCTTTGATAGTTTGTAATTGGCCCTCAACGTCTTGCAAGCGATTAGTTTGATCCTCAGCTTGCTTCCTGGCCATGGCTAGGTCAGAGACAGCAGTATCCCTGGCCTTCGTCATTTCTGCCAGATCCTCGATCGCATTTTTTAGGTCAGCCTCAGATCTCTTAAGAGTATTGGCAGCCTCTAAGAACTTGTCACGCTCTTGCGCTAAGGCATTGCTATGGTCATCGACCTCCTCGCCTAACCTGAAAAGAGCCTGGATAGCCTGACAATAAAAACAAGTAACTTCGTAAAGAGAAAGAAAGGTACTAAGCGACAAACTTTGAATAAAGTGAATAGGTGCCAAAGGACCCACCATTCCTAGATACTTCTTAAGGTCGAGGACAACCTCTACCCCAGTCATATTTCTTAGCTCGGCCATGTCAGTGGGAAGAAGAAGAGATTTCTCCAGAGCCTCGGCTACAAGAGCCCCCTCAGCTCCTTGAGATTCCCGCATCGACGCGTTATCCATCAGGGGCTGATCATAGAGCATGGCAGCGGGCAGCCAGGCTTAAACCTCGGACTGCTGGCTGGCCTTCTTACTCTTCTGTTGATCGCCGAGCTTCAGTTGCTTTGGAGGCCTACGAAACCTACCCTCCTCGGGCGAGGAATGGGACTTGCTCCCATCCATTGGCTCCTTACCCTTGGAAAGTCTTTTCCTTTTCGGGTCATGAGACTCGGTAGGAGGGTCTGTTACTGTGGGAGCAGAAGACGACCTAGTTTGCACAGTTAAAATCTGGGGCGGAGGTGTTGGAGGCTGGGGCTACGACTCTTCTGGTCCACCCTTCTTTGAACCGCCTTCGAGTAAGTCAAGAAGATTGGTTTGGGGCTGTCTCTTTAAACCCATCTTGGCTTGAGTACCAACTCTTAGGGACTGGAGATCGGTTTCGGACAAATGAGGGTCTCCTAGATCACCAGAGGGATCCTCGGACTAATCAGCTAGGTTGAACACGCTATATTCGTCCTCAGAGGAACTCAGTTCAACCACCTCCCTTGCCTTCTTAGATAGTCCTTCCTCGGCCACCGTTACTTGTTGGGATGAGGAGGGACCTGCTAGCGGAATGCCTTCAGGTATATAAGACCCCTCAGTAAATGCAAAACCATCTTCCACCACGGTGATCTGCGCAAGCCGAGGGTCACGAGCTCTAATTACGTGCTTCGGGACTGGGAATGATTTCTGAGCTGGGTCGCATCCGAGGATGTGATGAGCAGCTCTGACCTGGTTATCAGTTTCGTTTAGGAAAAGGTCCGACCTAAGAACGGTCTCCAAATCCGCTTTGTTAACCAGATGGAAATGACGTACAAAAGCGTGCGGATCTGTGGCAAGAAAAGTGAAACTCCTATGGTTAGTGAACCAAATCAAATATACAGTTATAAAACTTGAAAATACTGAAACCTAAATTGTCTCCTACTTCGGATGTCCTACCTGGCTCCCCCTCTACTGTTGGGCAATGAAAGCCGTTGTGCCACTCTCTCGACACTATAAGAAAATCTTGAGTCAACCCCCTGTTGGAATCAGGAAAACACTGGATGAGACGAATCCTATCGTCCCTTGTCTTCATATAATACGTCTTACCCCTCAGGTGATAAAGGTTATAGCACCAGTTCACATCGTGGTGAGTTAGTCTCAGCCCCATTTTCTCATTCAAGATATCTACGCACCCTAATATCCTAAACACATTCGCGGCACACTGGGTAGGAGACAGGCGGAAATGCCTAAGATAATTGAGGGTCACCGGCCTCATAGGGATTCTCATCCCTCCCTCTACAAAAGCGAATATTGGGATCACAACTTCACCCTCTCTCCTCTTAAGGTACCACTCCCCTTCTTCACAGTACTTCAGACTCATATTATTGGGTATCCCATAGTCGACAATGAATTTGTTCATCAGCTCGTCGGACTCAACCAATTTCTTAAACTTACCCATCCCCTCAAGGACAGCTAAAAATTCCAGAAGAAGAAAAGAAGGGATAGAACCAAGAAAAATTTGAGGGTCACTAGAAGAAGAAGACTTACAGAAGTATGACGATGCTCTTCAAGAAGAGTACAAGTTGAACTAGACGCAAGTCATACGCATCAATGGTTGTAAGCGCAAAAATGATGAAACCAGGCAGTTCAAACAGGTACTTATACTCCCCCTTAGGTTCCCCAAATGTAACCGCTTGTTTATAAAAGCAAGAGATCATACCGTTGAAAGTGGGGAACGTGGTGCCGCTAAAATTTAATGTGGGCACCCATTAAGTCTTGAAACGCTAAAAACACGCATCAGGCAGTCAAAAAGCCGCCAGCATTAACACGAACCGAAGTGGGGTGACTCGTCTAGAGGGCCTGCAGGTATCAAAACCCTCCTCCCCGTCCGAGGGAACGTGCAGCAGGGTTTTGAGGGGCTATTGTGGGGCTCGTGGACCTGATAGCCTCGGCCCATCGGGTGGCAGGCCCAAGGCCCATGCCGAGGAACACTGGCTATTCAAGGCTAAATTGGGGAAAGCCTTTTTTCCCAATCCACGCCGAGGACCTCCTCATCCTCGGCCTGACAAGGGTGACTTTCGGGAAAGACCAGGCCCAAAACAAGCTGTCACCCTCGCATTTAATGCATTCACCTAACCCCCCTGGCCGCATTAATGGGGATATAACCTCTTGGCAGGGCAACGTTGATCAGAGTGAACCACTCGAGTAATGATAAGGTCTCTGATGGGACAGGCGGCCAGAAGAGAGGCAAGTGAATGATCAACAGATGGAATAAGGAGATAGGAAGATGAAGACTATATAAGGAAAGCAAGTAAAGTAAAAAGGGGGGGGGGGGAAAAAGAAAAGAAAAAGGCTTCCTCGGCCATGGGCCGAGGAGCATCCTCCCAGTTGTATAGAAACTCTAAGTATCTTTTTATAAATGAAAGTTCATGCTTGATGAACGACGGCCAGCGCCTAAACCTTTAACCCACTCTCTATAAATTTATTGTTTGGGCTGGATTGGACTGAAAACTCATTCGTACTCAGGGTCAATCCAAACTGAGTCCCTACAAATAGTTTATAAAAATGCTATAAAATAATTTATAATTGTAGCATTGTTCTTATAAATGGTTGTTTGTCTCAAAACTGGGACGTCATAAGTGATTTTTTTAATTTTTACTGACTCTAGGCCAATCTTAAGATAGACATTTATAAATTGGATAGCAATATTGAATATTGATGCTAACGTTGATGATTATGTTGTAGATAATTTGGTGTAAGGACTGTAAAGAAGTGCGTAATAAGCAATAAGGAAGGATGCAAATAAAATTTTGCAAGATAATATACTTGGAACTTGTAGCAATTAGTCCAAGAGTTCATTTTTAAAGTCAATGATCATGGGATCCACTTAGAAAAGAAAATAAAGAAAAATATGCGTATATTTTTATTATTTGTAAATATCAACATATAATGTACTTGATTAATGATAATACGATCTAGCAATATTTTCACTTTTTATTTTTTTTGTTGAAGTGAAGTGACATTTTCACTAAATTGGTTTTTTTCTTTTCTTTTCATAGATGTTATATGATTTGAAATTTATATAATCTATTTTATGATAATTGATCCATACCATTAAATTAAGACATTAATAGATTTCTTTTTTATGATCATAAAATTCTTATCGAGATCATTTATTCAATATAAAGAGATTTTACTAATTGAATTAACCAAAAAACATTTCTTGATGTTCGGTGTTGACCCATCTGGTGTTGACTCCTGTGCTGATTACTTGTATGATGATGCTAAAGATGAAGAAGCATACTGAAGCATCAATAAGTTTGGGATCTGAAGGGAATGTATATTGGAAAGTGGATTGTCCTTTGTTATGTGGTGGTTGATTTGCTACTTAATTTCGTGTTGTGATAGTCATTTAGAAGGGAATGACTAATGCACACAACTAAGTATACATATAGCAATATTTTACAGGGGAACTCCCAACATTAATTAGTCACATTTTTCAAAGTCATAACTTAAAGTCACAAGTTCCTTTGTAAATTGTATTTTGCATGTACTATATGTGTATACTAAAATGTGTGTAATAGACTCTACCCTTTCTTAAAACATTTTGTAGTAAGCAAGTCATTGCAGGGTGTTCCTAATGTAATGAACTAGTGTTAGGGTGTTGTTTTGTGCTTGCAGCCTTTCTAGCTGCGTGTGACTCTATTTATACAAACTTTCAATTATCTTAATGTTACACTACGTGTATCAGTCTTCCTATTGTTTGTTTTCTTTTGGGGATAATTTTAGTTGTTATGCTTACCATTTATTAATTCTAAGAAATGTACCCTTTGTAGTTTCATTCGGTTCAGTTGCATTAATAATCTCTAAACTAATCTTCAGAGACGTTAGTTCCATTTTTTTAAGTGTTTCCTAGGAAATAGTAAGTATTCATGAATCTTTTAAAATAAGATTGAATGCATTTAGTATTTTCTTATTGAAAGGGAGAAAATACATGCTAGGATGCCTATTGTGATTGTACGGGCCGGCTACAGTCCGCGAGCGTAAGAATGGACGAACCCGTCATTTGCATTGGCCCTTAAGTGGACGGATCTCATGTAGACGGACCTGATATGGACGGATCGGAGAGAGGTGGGCTGGTTAGCCATGGGCCTGTTGGGCCCCTTTAGTGGGAGTATTTCGGCCCATTCTCATAAGGCCCTAAACAGAATCCTTGCGCTACTTGGACTTTAGAAATCTCATATATTTAGTAAAGATCTTCCCTATAAGGAGAAGATCTGTCCATCACGTTTGGGATTCTACAAGAAGAGTCCTATAAGAAAAAGACTTCTGCGCCAAGGAAGAGATGTTAACCCTCTACTACTATAAAAGCCCCAATACCCTCACAAACCAAGGTACGCATTATTTTACCCTCTCTAGCACTCTAGAATTGAGAGAATACTTTTTGACTTGACCTTCGGAGGGTATTTAGCTGGCACCACATGTACCGGTGCCCTTTGATAGGTTTTCTCCTTTGTCTTGTGTAGGTTAACATATGAGCGCGAAGGCATTGTGTGACTCATTGGTGAACTTCTCAACTTCATCACTTATTCTTTAGTTTTTTATGCACATGGAATTTGGAATTTATTTTGATTGATGTTTGGAGACTTTGACAATTAAATTATTGATGATAATTGGATTTGATTTTACTTACTGATTATTTAAGGATAGTTTTTCTTTTTATGTAGTCCTTGCGCAATTGTTAGGTAAAAACTTTGCAAGTGTGCAACTGTTGTCACGTCTAACCTATTGGTTCAGTTGGGGACATGACAATAAATGGCTTAGGGGCACTACAACACAACATAGACACTGGCAAATACATTGGCAAATTGTAAAAATTTGATTAGATTTGATTGTTTAAGTCTATGTTGTATGAACATTTGACGAGACCCATAGTGAATGTTTACCAGATGAAACCCTAATTATACTTTGACTGGTCCTTTTGAGATGTAAGTATAGATGCAGCTACAGCTATACTTGGATCATTATAAAACTCTAAATCACATAGTTAGATCCTCAACAATGAGTTGATGTTGTTTTTTCGTGAGGAGATTTGCGTAGATGGAGCCTAAAGGTTGTTGAACCATTGAACATATAGCCAAGAATAGTGCATAGGCAAAAGAATAGAAGTCTCTTACCTTCCACTTGATGCGTTTCTCTTTCATTTTCTCGGAAGATCACGTAATGAAAAAGTAATGTAATAATATTCATCCATTTACTCTATTTTATAAGTAGAAAAATGCTTGACCATTTACAATATATTGTGAAAAATGCTAGTAATTCAAAACTTTTTGTTTTAAATATAATTATGCCTTCCATCAAAAAGAAAGAAAAAAAAAAAAAAAATCTCTGCCTCTTTGCCAAAGCACACCTTCACAAATCTCAACCGTGCCATCTACAAAGATATTATCAAAGTCTTCTTGAATAACTAAGAACTTTTTTCTTTTGGTTTGACTCTATTTTAGCTTTTTTTTTTTTTTTTTTTGAATAGGCAACTTTCATTCAATTATAAAAATGAAATATCATGAGACAAGGCCGCCACAGCGGGTGGAGGAGAATCCTCAATCCAAACTAAATCCTCCTCTAAATTTCTAGCAAATTGGGCAAGAACATGTGCCACTGTATTCCCTCCCCTCCTAGTTTGATTAGTCCTAGCCCAATTTAACCCCTGTATCAAGTGGCGAATATCATCCACCACGCAGCCAAGAAAGGAATTGTTAGGCAGAGATGAAGAAATAGCTTGAATAACATTAGCATTATCACCCTCAATAATCAATCTTGAAAACCCAGTATCAACGGCAAACTCCAAGGATTTTCTGCAGGCCATCAACTCAGCTTCTTCACTGTTTTCTGCATCTAGTCCGACAGCAGACATTGCAGCCATAACCTCCCCCTTCTCATTTCAAATAATAGTACCTATACCTGTTCTGTTCAGCCCCGAAAACATAGCAGCATCAAAATTTAACTTGTATGCACCCAACGGTGGAGGTTGCCACTGATCAGAAATATTCTGCTCAGTCCGAGCTACTGTCAACTGCACCTGGGCTTGCCGAAATTCCAGAACAAAGTCCTCTGCTCGTTTATTAAGGCATTTAGGATCCTTTAGTTGACCGCCATGCACAAGATAGTTCCGCTGGTTCCAAATAATCCAAGCTTGGATCCAGAACAGTTCCAACTCTTCAAATGTTAACCTGTCCACTAGAAACTCCATTAGTTGAAGAGTATCATGAAAAATAGAGGGACCTTTCTGCAATTTCAAAATGCTACCAGCCCATACGTCTTGCACCGCAGCACATTCCCACAAAGCATGAGTTGTTGTCTCCACCTCCCTAGTACATAGGTGACATTTATCTTCAGTTATGACCCTCCTCCGTGATAGATTGTAGAATGTTGGTAAAATATCATGGTAAGCTCTCCATCCAAATATTTTAACTTTATTTGGAATTTTAAGCTTCCACAATACTGACCAGACTATTTTCCCAGCACAACCACTTGAAGTCTCGGCCCTATCTCCATGAAGTTGAATCTGTCTAGCAAGCTTATATGCGGATTTAACAGAAAACTTACCGCTTCTGTTATGCAGCCAAAAAATTGAATCTGGAATAGATCTTCGACTAAGGGGGATTCTACAAATAGCTCTGGCATCTTCTCTATGAAATAGTCCCATAATCATGTCTTTTCTCCATATATGTAACTCCGGATCAATCAAATCTGATACTGCTAAATCTTCAACCAGCTCATCTCTTGGGTACAGAATTTTATTTGTGGGATGGTTAGGGAGCCACCTATCCCCTACAACACTTATGGAAGCCCCATTACCAACCCTCCAACAAGAACCCAATTTAAGAATAGGCAAAGAAGCCAATATACTTCTCCACACATAGGAGCAACCAGGTGAATCTTTGGCCTCTAGAAAAGAAGACCGAGGGAAATATCTTGCTTTGAAACACCGATAAAGCAAAGAATCATTCGCTTGGATCAAACGCCATCCTTGTTTAGCCAACATGGCCAAATTAAAATCTCTCAAATCTCGAAAGCCCATTCCACCCTCCTTCTTTGAAATTGACAACTTGTCCCACCGCTTCCAATGGATCTTCCTTTCCTCACCGACTTGACCCCACCAGAATCTAGCACACATGCTATTAATTTCATCACATAGTTTCATAGGAAGCTGGAACACACTCATTGTGTAAGTGGGGATAGATTGGGCCACCGCCTTTATCAGAATTTCCTTTTCGGCTCTAGATAACAACATTCCTTTCCACCCTTCCAGCTTCCTCCAAATTCGGTCTTTTAAAAAAGAAAAGGTATGATACTTGGCTCTTCCAATCAATGTAGGCAGCCCTAGATAAGATTCAAATCTCTCCACCTCCTTCACCCCCAGGATCTGCAGCATCTGTTGCCTCTGAATGTCTGTGGTATTACTACTGAAATAAATTGAAGATTTCTCCAGATTCACACATTGCCCTGAAGCCTGTGCATATGTTTGAAGAATTTCCAATACAGCTTGCCCTTCATTCTGTATAGCTTGACAAAATAACAGAGAATCATCAGCAAATAGTAAATTAGTAATTCTGGGTGCTCTTCTACAAATGGAAACCCCTTTAATTCTCCCTTCAATTTTTGCTTTTGCCAACAGAGCTGTAAAGCCTTCTGTGCATAAAAGAAACAAGTATGGTGATAATGGGTCACCTTGTCATAATCCTCTTGATGGGTGTATCATACCATAAAGTTTACCGTTCACCATAATAGAGAAAGTTGGAGTAGTAACACAACTCATCACCCTCTCTATCCACAATGCTGGGAAACCCATCTTTTCCATAATCCCCTTAAGAAACTGCCACTCCACACGATCATAGGCTTTACTAACATCCAATTTCAATGCCAAAGCCCCTTTCTTCCCCTTCTTCCTAGCATGCATTGTATGTAGTGTTTCATATGCCACCAGGACATTATCCGTAATCAATCTCCCTGGTACAAAGGCACTCTGGGTGGGCGATATTATATATGGAAGCACCTGTTTCAATCTGTTTGCCAAAACTTTTGACATAATCTTATAAATCACATTACATAAACTGATAGGTCTAAAATCAGACATTTTATCAGGATTTTTCACTTTAGGAATAAGAACTATGTTTGTGTGATTTATCTCAGATAACATGTGACCATTATTTAAAAAATCCAAGACAGCCATAACAACATCATCACCCACTATGTGCCAAAATTTTTGAAAGAAAAGGGCATTCATACCGTCAGGTCCAGGAGCTTTTGTAGGTCCCATCTGAAATAAGGCCACTCTCACTTCTTCTGGAGTAAACTCCCTAGACAGATCCTCCTGCATTTCTTCAGTCACCATCTGTGGAACAGCATCTAGGCACTCCTCCATCCGGTCACATGCTCCTTCCAGGAATAGGTTTTCAAAATAATCAGAAGCAACTGCCACCACCTCCTCTATTTCTTCCACCCATTGCCCATGGCTATTTTTAATACCCCGGATATGATTCTTTCTCCTTCTTTGTGTAGCCTTGGAATGAAAGAACTTAGTATTTTTATCACCATGCTTCAACCAAGAAATTCTAGACCGTTGGGCCCAATAAATTTCCTGTTTTTGGAGGAGCTCATCCATCTTTTTGTTCAACTCTAAATATTCAGCCTTGCTATCAGAATTCATCTCCTCTTCATTTAATCTGTCCAGCCTCTTCTGAATTTGTTTGATTGCCTCCGCATCTGGAGTTGTTCTTGTCGAACCCCACTTCATTAATTCTGAACCACAGACTTGTATCTTCTTCAATGTTGAAGCCAATCCCTCCTCAACAATCAACTCACTATCCCAGGCCTCCCTTACCGTAGTCTCACAATCCTCCATAAGTAGCCAAGACTCCTCAAATTTAAATCCTCTCTCCCTTCTTTGTGGAACAAAAGATTGAACCTGCAAAAGAATTGGTAAGTGATCCGAAGCATGAGTGGAAAGGTGCAAAACTTTGCTCATTTGAAATTTCCCAATCCATTCTTTATTGGCCACGGCTCTATCCAATCTTATTTTAGTATTTGCCTCACCCGGTCTCCTATTATTCCATGTAAAATGATATCCTGTATAACCCAAATCCTGAAGCTGACAAGACTCCAATGCAGCCCTAAAAGCATCAACCTGTGAATATTGTGGTGGTCTTTTACTTTTCTTCTCAGAGGCATGTAAAAAAGCGTTAAAATCTCCTACAACCAGCCAAGGTCCTTCCAGAAATGTCTTCAAATATTCCAACAATCTCCAAGACTTTTCCTTTTGTTGAGCCTCAGGCCATCCATAGAAATACGTCAAAAACCATCTAAAGCTGTCTTCCTCTGTAACTACAGCCAAAACATGGTTCACCGTGTAGTTTATGACCTCCAATGTGATAGAATTTTTCCATAAAAATGCTAATCCTCCACCCGAATCAGGATGCTTCACAATAACTTTATTCTGGTACGGCAAATTACCATATAATTTTTCAAAACCATCTCTATCCAGTCTAGTCTCCATCAGAAAACAGACTGCGGGAGCTTGTTCCCTCACAATCTTGCGAAAGCTACGACCTGTCCAAGGGTTCCCAAGCCCTTGGCAGTTCCAGCTTAATAGCCTCGTTGCTTCCGGCAAGGGTGGCTGTCCACCCCCGCCGATAAATCTTCTGAAAAACCATCCTCATTGTGTACCTTCCCTCTTTTATGTTCATTCCCATCAACTTGCTCATCAACTTCATCTCTCAAGTTTCTCTTCCCAAGAGTTGGGAGTGTGATTGCACCGGCTAATATTCAAAATGGAAAATAATATGCATTTGTTCTAATGTTTTTCCACACAATTTGTGTAATCTTTTTGGGACTTAAATGAGAGTTTTAATTATGGAAGTTCCTAAACCTCAACACCAGGTTTTAATGTGGGGTGATGGTTTTCATCGTTTAGAGGTTTTCTTAGGTGGAACCATCGAGCTCCAGCTACATTCTTTGGGCATGAATACTTTACATACTATCACCTTGATTGAGAGGTTTGTGTCGTTTTATTTTTGTATTCCGCGTGGAAAAGTAACCTTGTTTTATTTGTAGAATCTATTTCTTTTTTTCCTTTTTTAGTAATGAAGAGGACTTAATAAATAAAAGGCAAAAAAAAAAAAATCATCAACTATAAAATAAATAAATATAAATTGAAGTAAATAGAAATGAAAACGGAAAAAAGGAAAAATAAAGAATGAAAGAGTAGAGAGATCGAAGAGAGTTAGTGTGAGACTATGAGAAGACTTACATTGACTGATAAGGTCTTTTGAAAGGTGGCTAGAAGGTAAAATATTGGAAAATAATGCAAATTAAAAAGGTGAAGTAAAGGAAGCTAACAATAAAAGTGATAGGGTTTTGTGATGACGATGAGTTAGGGAAGAGAAATTTGAATGAAACAATGAAACATGGCCCGTCAATTTCAATTGTGGCGGGCTTTTACAAAAGGTGTTTTACAAATGCTTTTAAAACATTTTTTTAATGAACTATTTTAAAAAAAAATTTATATTACTTTTATTGAAAAAATTTTTTTTTTTTTTCTTTTCCTTTAAAAACTTTTTTGAAATAATTTATTAATGAATTCCTAAACTTTTCCTAATTATAAAATTTCTTGACTAAGTCTGCCATCTACGAAAGATTTTAATTTTTAAAGTGAATAATTTTTAAAGTCTTACTGAATAAGTCTGTCATCTAAATATTAATTAATTATAAAAATCATCTTTGAATGGTTCACTTGGGATACCCTACCAGGAATTTTCCAACCTTATCTCCGTCTTCGTGCACTTATAAGTAGATTATGAGTGATGCTATAAGCCACCTCACATTGCCAAGCCTAACATAATAGCAAACCAGCATATACATTCACTCACACCCATACTCGTCTCTCCAATTAAATTCCACACAACATGAGTTACAGTCCCTTAGAGCTTGTAATTCAGTCCGCTCAGGGATTGAAGTACGTAAATCATGTCAAAAAAATGAAACCTTATGCCGTAGTTTTCATTCGCGACCACAACAATGTCCTCCATTCCTCTGAGAGAAAAACATCGGTTGACTTAGAAGGTGGTTCAAACCCTACATGGAACTTCAACGTTAAGTTCACCATCAACCTTGCTATAGCTCAGGAGAACCATCTTGATTTGGTTATTAAGCTCAAGTCACGACGGAAAAGTCACGGTATAAGGGACAAAGACATTGGTGAAGTCCGCGTGCTCATCTCAGAACTGCTGAAATGCTTTGGTGATGATGCAGCAGAAGATGAAAAACATATGAGTAAAAGCGTTGTGACCTCAGACGGTGAGGCACAAGGAGCACTAGCTTTTTCTTATAAGTTCGGAAGGACTGTGGATCACCCTCCTACCGATCCGAATGTGAAGCAGAGGCCTAAAAGAGGCGCTAATGGCTTCGCAGGTCAATTTTTTGAGGGGTTGGGGAATGGATTAAGCTCTGGTCTAATGGATGCGGTCACTGAGGTGGGCAAGGCGATTCTCGATGATGATGATGACCAGCCTGATGATGATGAAGAAGATGAATATTCTTAAGCCCATATATGCATCTCAAAAGCTATGTATTGGAAAGTGGGTTAATTAGTCTTTCCGCTTTCGTGGTTTGTGCTGTTCATTATAGTGTTGTATTAGTCATTCTATATAAGAATGTCTTCTAGAGATTAGTAATTTAGTAATCGAGTTGCAGTGTGGTGTAATATGTAGTGTTTTCAGTTATGGTGTTGGAAGCTTTTGTAGCTGCGTTAGTCTTTATTTAATCTGTCATGTTGTATTAGTCCTTTTAAAATTCACTATATTAAGTTACTTGGAAGTTTCATTCAATTCAGAATCTCAGATGTATTGTTGAGTTTGGCCTAACTTATAACTCTTCCGTTTGGGATTAGGTGAAACTCATAATAAAATAAATAAGAGTATTTGATAGAATTTGAATCAAGTTTGGAGATTTGACTCATTTTTTTATTTATTTGTGCTTAATTCCTTGGTATAAAAGATAGTCTATTAGTTGTCAACTAAGTAAGTCATTAATTAGTTATTGTTTGACAAGAAATAGATATTGAAATCTTATAATTCCAAAACTCTTTTTCCTTGTGGATTCAAAGAACTTTCGTGTATTCAAGGTTATTTTTAGAAGTAAATGTGTTTTATTTCTTGTTTTTTAGAAGTAGACATGTTTTGCTTCTTGACGCTTCCGCACCCCACATCATATAAATAGAAAAGTTTTGTGGTTTTAGTCAAAGAGTCCTCCCTTAGGGAGAGACTTTGAAGAGATAATTAGAGAGATTTGTTATTAGTGAGTATATAAACACTTTGTAATCTATTTGTGATATAACGAATAATTTATCAACGGCTACTTATGCTTATAGGTTATTATTAGACCTCGTAAGCCTTGTTTTCCTCTCTTCTCTGTGTGATTGTGACTATTATGCTTTTTATTTTATTTTTTATTTTTAATTTGTTGTGGTCCTTTCTTTTTTTAGATTATTATTATTATTATTATTATTATTATTATTATTATTATTTATTTTTTCATTCCTGCTGCTTGCTCGTAAGAACTTTCTCACATCCATAATAGTTTTTACAATCAATCTTGTTTGGGGGTGCCTTTGGAGGGTTGTTAACTCAACAAACTTATTTCAAAACCAAAGTTTGCTACTTAAGCATTTGGATTTGTTTTCTTTGGAGATTTATTGCTAAGTGGTTCATGAATATAATCATTATAAAGAAAGATAAGTAAGTCCTCTATAAAAATTTGGTAATTAGGACTTGTACAGTCTTTAATGTAAAAAATTGAGATTAAAAAAATTGATGGAACGAACAACTTCGACGTGTGCTAATGTGAAGTTATAAATTTCTTAATCCAATAAAAGTTGGACTAAATGACAAACCTAAAGAGAAGTCAGATAAATATTGGAAGAAGATAAAGGAGATAATATTTTGTTGATGAAGGAGATATTCTTAAAAAAAAATTATGATTGCCAACTTGCTTATAAAGGTAATCGCCTGAGATCAAGTTCCATCACTACTTGGAGTTGATCAATATGGTTTGTACTTCTGATAAATACTATGCTTATTGGCACGTTTGAAGATAACTAGCTTGGATATTATGCACTTTGTTCTTTTGGTTGGACTCTATTTTAGTTTTGGCTATTGACACATTTGAAGGTACCTTGGGGGGTATGCATTTGTTCTTCAATGTTTTTGCGCACAGTTTGTGTAACCCCTTTCCTTTTGGCACATGAGGGAGGTTTTAAATATGGAAGTTCCTAAAACTCAACACCAGGCTTCCCTTCAAAATTATGTGGGGTGATGGATTTCATTGTTTTAGATGTTTTTTTTTTTAAAGGTGGAACCATCGAGCTCCAGCTACATTCTCTGGTCATGAATACTGTTCATACCATCACCTTGATTGAGAGGTTTATGTCGTTATTAACAAAAAAAAAAGAGAGGTCTGTGTCGTTTTATTTTGTGTTCCGTGTGGAAAAGTAACATTGTTTTAATCGTAGCATCTATTTTTGCATAGCTGAAGGATAAGAAACTTTGGCCAAAATTGGGTTTTACCCAAGGGAGTCAATACCGTATCGGAGACTGTACCGGTTTGACCAGCGGTACGATATATTTCAGATACCAGTCAATACCGGTGTACCGTTTCAAGTTTACCGCTATTTTTTATATTTATAAATAATATATATATATATATATATGTGTGTGTGTGTGTGTTTTTACCGCTATTTTTTATATTTATAAATAATATATATATATATATATATGTGTGTGTGTGTGTGTGTATGTGTGTGTGTATATATATATATTATAATAAATATAAAATTTTAGCATAAAACATTTTCTCAATTCAGGACTAATTATTCATGGTTTTAGATTTTAGTATCAATTAAAAGAAAAAAAAAACATAATATAAAAAATAAAAAGCTTAAAAGTTACCATTGCATACTAAGAAAACAAATAATACTAATAAGTTAATACAAATAAGTTACCATTCTGCTCTAACAAAAATTCAAAAATTATAAAACTTAAAAAAAATAAATAAATAAAAACTTTTTTCTACACCGGTCAGTACGACCGGTACCGGCTGGTATTGCCCGAAATTGGCCGGTACGCCCGGTACATGGTCGGTATGGCCGGTATTTTTGTGGGTACGAAATAGGGGGGGTTATATGTACCGGTTTGCTTGCCAGTATGGTACGGTATATTCCAGCGGTACCAGCCGGTACGGTACGGAATTGACTCCCTTGGTTTTACCCCTTTCTGCCAAACTTTTCAGCAAAATGCTTTATGTCTGAAAATATTTAGGAATATGTTTTTATTTTGAAACTCGATTTTTAGAAAATCAAGTTTCAATGAAAAACTCAATTTGGCAAAAATCGAGTTATTAGTTTCATGCATATTTTTATTTATTTATTTATTTTTTTAAGTTTGATGGCCTATAACTTGATTTTTGCCAAATCGATTTTTTCATTGAAACTCAATTTTTAGAAAATCGGGTTTAAAACAGGGGCATATCCTTAAATAGTTTCACACATAGGGTATTTTACATTTTTTAGTGGAAAGTTTGGCTAAAAAGGGTGATGATGCAAAAAAAAATCACCAGTGAGCCACACGATTCTCGCACACTCGAAACAACACCTGTACAACACAAAAACTGAAGACCTTAAGAGAAGTATCGGTGTGGTACTGGCCAAATACCCTCCAAAGGTCAAGTTAGAACTTCTCACAACTCTAAAGTGTTAGAGTAGGGTTAATTATGTGTACCTTAGTTTGTAAAGGTATTGTGGATTTTATAGTAGTAGAGGGTTGACTTCTCTTCCTTGGGTTAGAAGTTTTTTCCTTATAAGAATCCTCATAAGCGTATATTACAGAATCCTTTCCTTGTAGGAGACTAACACTAAGCGTGGGATACAAGACATTTCCTTATATACTCATGTGTGGTGATCAAGACAAACCACGTTAGGGTTGTCTGCTTCGCCTACTCCCTTCAGCTTTATTAGCGTCGGCTACCCATCTTCATTTCCTAAGGTCAACTCGTTGGCTATGTGGTGAGCTTCGTGGACTCTCTAACATTGTCACTTACTAATGGATCCCGCCGGAAGTTTGCTTACCCTCTTCAGCTTGTTCTCATTAGCTTCCTCTTATGCTTACTGTCTTCAGCTTACTTTTCAGTTTACTGCCTTCAGCTTACTCTTCGGCTTATTATCTTCAGCTTACTGTCTTCAGCTTACTTTTCAGTTTACTGCCTTCAGCTTACTCTTCGGCTTATTATCTTCAGCTTACTGTCTTCAGCTTACTATATTCAGCTTACTGTCTTCAGCTTATTTTTTAGCTTACAGTCTTTAACTTAATCTTCAGCTTACTGTGCCCAAGATGCAGACATCAGGTATGGAGCTGTAGACTTTACAACAAGATTGTCTCTCATGAGTGAAGCTGACAACCTTGTTATGTCCGTCGCCTATTCCCTTCAGCTTAGTAGTGTCAGCTTTCTATTTATGACAAGTTAACTCCGTCTTCCTAAAGTTGTAGACATCCTAAAGTTGTTTGACTGCCATTTATGATAAGTGAGGCTGATGGGTATATTTTGAACGTCGCTTCATGATACTATATTTATGAGTATTCACATTCACAATTTTACCCTTATCAAAGGGTATATTAAAAAAGCCACAAAACTTTTCCATACAAAGGCCACAAAACTTTTACTATAAAGTCTAGATTGATGTTGATACGGATAAGAATATTGATTAAGGTAGCTAATTAAGTGAAAACTTTTTTTGTCTTTTTTACTGAAGAGGACCTAAAGAAACCACAGCTACATTTATGTTGTTATCCACTTGTGTCTTTATCACTACCTTCGAACGTGCTTGCAGCATGCATGCATATAGGGACAAAAACCACAAACTCGCTGTACGTAGACTTTGTTATTATGCAGCTAATTAAGGTTTCAGATACCATTTGTGGTTTCAGATACCATTTGTGGTTTATGATTTTCAACAATGTCTTAATGAGAAAAATAATGAATTTTGTTCTAATGAACTTATGACCATTCTTTTCTTTTCTTTTTTCTTTAAATTTTTCCTTCAATTTTAAGGTTGATTATGTATTTGGCCTATAGTATAGTATAGTCATATAACTGTTTGGCATTATAAAAAATATTATCAATTTTCAATACCACCAAACACAAAAAATGATTTTGAGTTAATTTCAAATGAAGCTAATAAACATTAAAAAAGTAAAGTTTTTCGTCCGTGTAAAACAATAATTTCACCAGGTTTTACAACTGAGTAATTCCCCACACTTTGACATTCACCATTTCCAAAAACTATATGTTAATGACGTGGCAACAATATTTTACTCGCTATTAGATATAGATATAATAGTTATCAATGGTTTGGAAAAGTCTTTTTTTCATTGAACCAGCTTAACTAATAAAATTTTTTGTCACCAAATTAAAGATTTGAGGTTTGATGGAACATTCTTGTTTTTATTGAACTTGTGCTCAGTTTTTTATTATTCGATTCATAAACTTATTTTTTTATGTATAATTTTGAATTACAAAAACTCAAAATTTAAAAATTTGATTGAGGATATAACTATATTGATCTTTGATTTTATTGATATTTTGTATGCATGAGGGATATAAGAAAGAAAAAAAAATCCAATAGTAGATTTATTAAAATTCATATTCAATAAAAAAAAATATAATAAATAAAGTTGTAACTTTAGTCTACAACCAAATTTGTTGCTAAATTTTGTCTAAAGTTTAATTATGTTGGGTCTAAAAAGATTTATTAAGGTGGTCACAAATTTTTTGAAGGTAAAAAATCATAAAATTTTTAAAATTTTTATATTAATAAATGTTTTTTTTTTCTAAATCAGGGTAATCATGTGACCACCCTAACATCAGCGTACAACTGCCCCTAATTGAGTATATAAAGCATTTTTTTTGTTTAATTAATCCCACGGTCATAAAAAGAAAAAATGAATTTATTTGCATGACTTGAGTCAACTTGCAAGAATTAAAGAAGGGGAAAATATAACAGCTAAAAAAAAAAAAGAAGAAGGGGAAAATATACGCTTAAACTCATTTACAACAACTATTTTGCATGTATATTTATATTAAATGCAAGAATATCCTCATTTTAACATATAAAAATAAATGTAAAATAGTGAACGCAAGTGCGAGAATGGCAACTGTATGTGCAAAATTGAAGTCCAAAAAGACTTAAGTCAGTTTGCCACTTTTTTTTTTTTAGTGATGCTTTATGCACAAACTATTTTACAAAATTTTTATAAAATGTTGATGTAGCTAACCTCTTATTGGTTTTCATTTAAGCCCATCATTAATATTACTTTTTTATTTACTAATAATTATTTACCACATCAGCAGTTTGTAAAAATTTTTGTAAAATATTTTCTATCTCTAGCATTTTTTTTTTTCTTCTTTGGGTCAAAAGTTTGAAGAAAACTTAAGATGTGCAGCGGTGGGAAGAATCAATTTTGGTCAATTGAGAAGAGAAGCGTTGTGAGAGTGATGCGATATCAAAGTTAATTAACTAAAATGATAATTTTGTAAATTTAGCAAATGAAAATAACAATTGATCACAAATTATACTAGAGAGTATTTTTGCCAATTTTTAATGTCATGTTTGTATGATGATTATTAAAAAAAAATGCACACCTTAGTAAGCACAGCAAACAGTAGCTATATATGTATACATGTCTCAATTATGTTTTCCTTCTTTTGTTTTGGTTGTAAGTGTGCACAAACTTAGGAGACGTGATAAAACAAAATGATAAATGTTAATATATATTTCTTCATACAAAGTAATATGAAAATTTACTTATTTTAATGGATAATTTGTTATGTAATTTTTCAATAATTCTGATTCTTAAATTCTATTTAAATTTAATAATAATTTTACATCCTTCACCAACTAAAGCTTGTAGCTTAGTGGTTCAAGACATGTCAATGAACCTCTCAAACAAAGGTTCCGGTCTTGCTGACTCTTGCATGAATATTTTATTGGGAAATATAAAAATATTGTACATTTTTTGTGTTATAAACATTTCTTTAGGCTTCGTATAAGATTTATATTATTATTACAATTCAAACTTAATTATCATTACCCAAAAAAAAAAATATATATATATATATATATACACACTATATATATATATATACACTATATATATATATATAATTTTGGATCGTTAAAGGGGCATTAATACCTATAATTCTTAAATATTCTCGAAATATGGAGAATTATATTTTTTTTCTTTACATTCTTGATAAGGTCCATTTATTAAATTTATGATGTTCTAACTGAAAGGAATGAACACATTTATCTGTATTTCGGACTATTTATTACACACTGACAGTATGGGGCTATTAACTCAGTCACCAAAGCACTCTCACAATTTTAACTTCGCCATGTGCTCTTGTACCCCCAGCGCTCTCACATGAGAGGCCCACCTGTGAGACACAGAATCTCGGCAAAAACGAACCGAAAACGAGTAAAAACCCTTGTATACCGTGTGAAAAACCAAGTGTAAAACACAGCGTGTAAAAGAAACATTGCCCATAAATATGAGTAAGCCTTACATCGCCCTCTCTTATCTCTAACATAATACAAAACCAGCGTATACAGTGCTTACACAGTTACACATTCACTCACCCAAGCCAGTCCCTCCAAAAGCTATACCTTATGGCTTGCCGTTACAGGACTTTAGAAGTTGAGATTGAGTCAGCCCACGGGTTGCCATACGTAAATCATGTTACAAAAATGAAACCTTAAGCAGTGGTTTACCTTTGGGACATCAAAAAGAACCTCCGTTCTCCAAGGGAGTTATCATCATCAATATTCGTAGATGGTTCAAACCCCACATGGAGCTTCAAAGTTATTACGTTCCACATCGACATCACCAAGGCCCAGGAGAACCACTACGCTCTGGTTGTTAAGCTCAAGTCTTGCCGGAAAACTCACTGTTTCCCGGACAAATATATCGGTGAAGTCCGTGTGCCTAAGACACTCCAAGCAGAACTAGCATTTTCTTATAATTTCGGGAACCCAATAGCTGATCATCTTACCCTGGTGAATATTAGGAAGAAGAAGATCCTCACAAAAGTTGTGGGGAAACTAGTAAGATTCTTGATCGAGTTAGTGTTATTTTAGGCAGTGGATTATCCATTCCTTTGCACTGGTTTCAGTTGTTTAATGTTTTCTAACGTTCTGTGTGACTCCCTATCTAGTCTTTCCTAGAATGTCAAGCTGTTTTTGGTGTTGTTATGTATGACACTCTCTTTAAATAAACTATGTATGAATTATCTTAATGTTTTGCTACGTGTATTAGTCTTTCTATTCCTAATTTGTTTCGTTTGGAATGAGTTTATTTATTTTGCTCACTATTTTCTTATTCTATTAAAGTAGCCTTTGTACTTTCATTCAGTATAGTTAAACCAACAATCTATAAACTTATCTTCAGAGTTCAGAAATTTTAGTTACACTTTTGACAGTGTTTGATCTGTTTGAGTTCTGTAGTTTTGTTTTGTATGGAAGTGCACGACGTAATTCTTTCATCTGGTACTCTTTTGATCATTTTGCTATGATTTTTGGTCCCTTATTCAATATGGCATTCCTGGTTATTTTTAGGTTTGCCTAATTGAATACTTCAATCTTTCTTTCTTTTCAGATCTTTTGTGGGTTCTTGAAAGACTTGTCTAGTAATTTAGCTAAGTTCTGAAATACCTCATGGGGTAGGTGCATATTCGAGGGTAGGGAGAGAGACATGATTTTTGTTGTCCATACGCTTTTGTCTTCTCTGGCTGTGCATAAGTGCATTGACGATCCACACGTGGTGTGGCTCTTGGCTTATGCAGTTTTGAACTTAGAGACTCTTTCAGATGAAAAAAATCTTGAGCGAGACAGGCACATGCGCCTATTGTCTCATTGACACGTGGGTTTCACACGTATATTAACAAATTCCCGTTGATAGGAACATTTGTTCTGTTGTCCATTTCTCTCGGTTTTAGTTAGAGTATGACTAAACATTTAACATTTATTTTACAAATATTGAGGTTTTTATTATTATTTTTTTTTAAAGTCTATAGAATATTATTAAAATAGGAATTATAACATAATGCATGAACAGAACTACAAGGCAAAGAATACCGTAGAGTTTGGAGAGGTTACCGACTTACCGCCATATAAATAATTTATCCAATAAATGCCAACTCAAATTCAGTTCAATGATAAAACCACTATTAATAGGGTTGAGAAACAAAAACAGAAGTGCTATATCATTTAGCTGTACTATCATCGAGTTGATGAATCATTGATCGTCTGATCGTCATTTGGGTCTACCAACACCAAATTATTTTCATTTATATTGCAGAGGTTGATTTGTGTCCACTTTCAACCTTAGAAGCAAATTAAAACACAATCAGTCAAAAAAGTTTGAATTTTATTATGAAAGTGGCACTTAATTATGGCTTCTTAAAAAGGAAAAAGGTTCGGTTTTAATTATTGTATTATCGAATATATAATATTTTTGCAACTGATAAATTATTATTGAATGTAAAACGTCAATGTCATTTGGCTCTACCAACGCCAATTTATATATTGTCATTTAAAAATTAGACATTAATTTGTATTCACTTTCTAACGGTAGAAGCAAATTAAAGAGTGTATGTATGTGCAAATTATGCATGTGAGACTAGGGAATCTTTCGAGTTTATCTCATTACCAATCATGAGTGTATGTATGTGCAAATTATTGGTGCACACAATTAAGTGTACAAATAATCAAATTTCTCTTAAAATTGCAGCTTATGTGTATTATGTGTATAATAGTGTGTAATAAACACTAGTTGGCTTATAAATATCACTTTGAGTAAGCTTACATCACCAACCCTAACATAATACAAAACCAGCATATATAGTGCATACACATTGACTCACCCAAGCCAGTCTCTCCAAAAGCTATACCTTATAGCTTACAAATACAGAACTTTGGAAGTTGAGATTGAGTTAGCCCAAGGGTTGCTACATAAATCATTGGACAAACATGAAATCCTATGCCCAAGGGAAACATCAACGACTAATGAACTAGATGGTCCAAATCCCACATGGGACTTCAGAGTTAGGTTCCACATCGACATCACCATGGCGGTGAATCACTATGCTTCGATTGTTAAGCTCAGGTCGTGCTAGAGAACTCATGGTTTAGCCCTACCATGTACGTAAAAGACAGTGTTTAGCCCTACCCTACAACTCCATATGCATACGACTTATCATAGGGTTCTACCTAGCTAGGGTTGTCCATCCCCAACCATGACCTAAAGAACCCGTTCGACTCAGAGCCACTTGAACCGAAACCATCCAATCTGAGGAGAGAGGCAATCAACAGTGAGTCTCTGAGTCCCACAACTGTCATTAATGGGTCGGGTGGCGAGTCTCCTTCTCCAAAAGCTGAGCCACCAAATTCGACTAATTGAGTCCTTGAAAGAGGCTAAATCTACCCAGATCCAATGAAAACATAGTGTTTTTCACTCATATCTACTGAAGATCTTGTGATTTTGGGGAAGATCTCGTCTTTTTTGCTCAGATCCAGCTACGATCTAATGGGCTCAAATACAGCTTAGACTCAGCGAAAATCTAGTGGGTTTTGCTTATATTTGGCAAAGATTCGGTGTTGTTTTCTCAAATCCAGGGGGTTTTGCACAAATCTAGCAAACACCTGGCAAAAAATACAAATTCCTACCAAAAGGAACCTCCAACAGCATATTCGCCGGCTTCGACCAACTTGACCGTCCTAACCGAGTCTGATCCGACTTAAACTGTTGGTTTTACTGGTTGGTAATGGGTTTTCTTGACAGAAACTCGATGTCATCGGGTTGGTTTCGTGTTGGGTACAAACCCAATCTCCAAACAGACTATGGACACCCCTAGTGGTGGCAAATGAGCAGGTTGGGTAGGTTTTAGGTCGGATCATAAATGATTAGAATACATAATTATTCATTTATAACTAATATAAATATATATTATATACTCATTATCCACCCAACTCATTTAATACCCAACCCACCCATTTAACCCATTAAAATCAAAGACTTTTCTTAAAAAAAAAAAAAAACCAAAGACTTGAAATTTTTGCCATTTCTCTCCAGTTCCTCTTCATCAAAGCAAAACTTAATGAAAATCAATAATTTGAAAATTTCTCAATCTCATGCTAAAAACAAAATAATTGAAGTCTAACATAACTATATATCAGATAGTGAGTTCAAGAGAAATAATCACTGTAATCATTATTGCTAAAAAAATCAAAATTAACCTAAAAACTATTGAAGGTGCAGAACATTTCCTCCATACCACTTCTTCTATTTTCTTTTGCTAAGTCTAAGCTTTCTTGGCAACTAAACAATGCTTTAACAAATACAAAGGAAAATTTTCAAATAAGCATTTCACAAAAAAGATAGATCATCTGGATTTGGTTCCTCAAAGTCAATTTGAGGTTGCTACATCTGGAGATAAACAAGTTTGGTGACAAAATTGATCTCAACAAGCTTCAGAAATCGATCCCAACAAGAATTTTCAATGAGAGAGAAAGAGAGAGATAGTGTGTTTAGGTCTAATCAAACTAGAGAGAGTGTGAGATAGAGTAGAGGGCTCGAGTTTAAAAGGTACCATGGCGATGGTAAGTGGTGGCAAATTGGTGAGAGAAGCTCGGATTTTTGACAATGGAGGCCTCAGTGTGATAGAGGTTAGAGGGATTTACAATTTAGGATGTTTGGTAGGTGAGGAAATGAGAAAGAAAATTCAAGAAAATTATAAATATGAATAAAGGGGTTTGGGACTTGGTGGCTAGCTGCTAGTTAAGCACTTAGGGTTTTGGTGTGTGTGTGTGCGCGCGCGCGCGTGTGTTTTTTAATTAATTAAACTTTTAAATTTTAGAATAAGTGAAAAAAAAAAAAGGTACCACTGGGTACCCAATGGGTTTACCCATTTATACTCATTTAATTGGTACCCATTTGAGTCTTTACCCATGTAACCCAAACCTTTTAAATGGGTTGGATCATGAATTGCCCAAATTAGGTGATTCATGGATGGATTAATGAATTTGGGTAAAAATTGCTACCCCTACTTCTACCCCACCTACTTCTTATAGTTGATTTGGATGGGACACAGAGAAAATAGCATTTTCTCCACAGTCATTTCACCAATTCATTTCCATCCACCAAAAGGGGATTTTAGGAAAATAAATGATAAAACAGAGTTATTTAATCTAGTACTATAAAATAATATAAGAACAGTTTTTAAAAGAAATTTCTTTGATGGGATATATATATATATATATATATATATAAAAGAACATCTTTAAAACTCAAGATATGATAAACTACCTATCAAAAAAAAAAAATGATAAACTATCATTTTTTTCTCAACTTAAAGAAATAGTGAATTATTCTAACAACATTTACATAAGATCAGCATAATTATACAAGGGGTAATAACCTTTGAGGGCGCTTTTTAATTAACTGTCAGACAAATTAAAATTGGTTTCCTCAATTGTTTTTCTGACATGCATGCATGTCATGTAGCATGGTGAAACTGACGAGAACTTGAGAGAAAGAGCCACTCTAAAGACAATCAGTCGGGAATATTATGAAATAAGAAAAACTTGTCGTGCATTTGATCAAAAACGATTCTATATTTGGAAACTTAGACTACATATATGATGGATATTGTGTAGTTATGGAAAATTAAATTAAATGATATATAGATATTGAGGTGCGGTTTGGATAGGACGTTTCTGCATTTTGCGTTTCCTGCGTTCCTTTTTTTTTTTTTTTTTTTTTTTTTTTTTTTTTTT